>NC_064757.1:24879338-25019338 GCF_011397635.1 Epinephelus fuscoguttatus
GTGTTTTGAGTTGATACATTAAATGAATAAAAGCATTCCTTTTTGAAAATTCGTAGATTAACTTTCACTTGATTGACATAATGAATTATGTTTGCTGCTAACGTGATGAGGAAGTGTTGCTAATTAACGTATCTGTCAAGCTGTAAAAATGTCTCTGTGATCATGTGTTTATTGTTTACATTACTGGCAGAAAAGGCAGTGTTGCAGTCACAAATGTGGAACAATACAAGAAAAAATCAGACATTTCTCTGCCCCTCTCATTTCCCTTGTTCCCCTTTCCTCTGATCCGCTCCACCCCGACCCCCTAAACCTGGACAAGGAGAAACCATACCACCGGAGCTGCAAATGCTAGTAGCATAGTTAAGTAAGGCAGATACTGACTAACAGCTCTAATTTTCATCATGATTATAATTTCCATCATTACTAATAATTGCAGCCCTACAAGACAATGTACATGGACTTAGAACAAGCACACACCAAAAACATGCAGAAAAAGAGAGAGAGAAAAAAATTTATTAATTAATATAAAATAATAAATATTATATAAATAAATTAAAATAGAAAGGTAATATTGAATAAATTAAAATTTAAAAAAAGTATTAAATACGTAAATAAATTAAAATAAAAAAGTAAAAATAAAATCAAAAATTAAAATGACATACAATAAATTAATTAATTAACAAAAGCTATATTATTGATAAAAAAATATGTATTTTATTTATTATTGCTATTTATTCATTTATTTTTATTCTAATTATATTTAATTTAATATTAAGTTGCAAAAATGTTGATACTGAATGAATCAGCAAAATGTCCACTGATAACGTCGGCCTATTTCAGTTGTTTCAGCCAAAATAGGCAATCTTGCAATGCACTATCCTCTCGTAGTCACTACTGCATTATTTTGTTATACCTTTTTTAAATTAAAATTTCACTGAAATCATGATCCTATTTTAACCATACCAAAAGTGCTTATTTTGTCTAAACCTAAGACAGGAGTTTGGACACAAACCCGATGTTCTGGTGTCAAGGTCCTGAACTTTGCACAGCTGTTATCCTCCCACACACTTCCCTCTGAAACCTACATGGTGCATGAATGTAGTGTTTCATTACCTGAAAGACACACTGTCTCTTAACTTAATCCAAGGAGTGATTATGTTGCCACAACAACATAATTAGGAAAGCAGTTCAGTCACATACAAATGTAATTTCTAGGAGACAGTTTCAGTTCAGCACTAATATGTGAAATGGTATTATGTAGGTAAAGAAGCCCCACAAACACACATATAGACTCTGGGCTGTCATTTCTCATCCAGCCTTTGTGACAAGTTGACAGCTGTATATTGTACAGATAATTTTCTCTGGAGCTCTTTGTGATCTCTGTCACTTTCAGTAAGTCAACACGTTAAATCTACTGCGCTCGTGTGTTCCTACGTATGCCTTCACATGTGGCAGCTGATAATGTGTCGTGTGCTTTCGTCTCACACCCCCTCATGACTGCTCTGGTAGCTGTGTTTCTTGGGGGGGGGGGGGGGGTCTTGACTGCAACACTACAAATGTCTAATTTTATTCATGCCTCAGTGTGTAAGCGCCCTGAGCGCTCGTTTTATGCTCTGACCTCGTAAACGTCTCTCCAGTGGACACTTAAAAAAAATGGAAAGTGAGAAGGGAGGAGATGGAGGTCAAGAAAAGGAAGAGGAAGAGTGAGGGATTGGGGGGGAAAGGGGGAAATACGGGGTGGTTTTACGATAATAAAAAAAAAATGAAGGCATTTTAAGAAAGGAGTTTGAGAGACGCACCATCTATGCTACCTTTCCTGATGAATGATTGTGATTCCTGCTGCCGAATTTATTATCCAACACACAAACACAGGAACACATACAGACGTGTTTACAACATATAGAATATATCCACTGTACATATCCCCCGGCTGAAATGACTTTTCAGTCTGTGAGGTATATAGGGGGCTGCTTAAGCAGTGTGTCTCTGGGCTCTTTGCTGCAAAGGCATGAAGCACACTCTTTCTTTGTGTGTATTTGTCTGGGGAAATCATACATTTTCTCCCACATAAATTAAACAAGGCTCAGACAGAGAAACGAATGGATGCCTTCTCTTTTGATTTCCCCCTAGGAGCTCACCTTTCAACACTTTCCCTCTCGTGCTATCACTCAGAGACTGACTCTCACAAACATGCACGCACACCGCAGTCAGAATCTGTGGCTGGACACTGTTGTTTTGTTTTTTTTTGTTTTAAAATTTATCAGATATGTTTGCCTCTTCCTGGTTCTCACAGGCCAGCAGCTCAGGGGACAGATAGCAATCTGTCTACCAATCAGCACTAACAATTCCTGACCAATCACAGGGTTTGCCAGGTTACTAAATATTGTTGACTTAATCTTTCTCTCCCTCCGGTTCTCTGGGAGGCTACGGGGCGTCTTATGGACCAACAGAGAAATGGGAAAACCCTTGACATTTTCTCACATATATTGGTTTCTTACTCGCTCTTCTTCACTTCCTCTCTCTGTCACATACACACACAGGCACTTAAAAATGGGGACAAGCACACACATGGGGATTTGGAAAGTGGTTTTGGACATTTGCTCTCCTTCTAAGCACTTAAAAGGGATTTCAACAGGAGAAAATGGAGGAGAAAAGAAATGGAGAGGGATGAAGGGAAGAAGGGGGGGAGGAAGGGGAGAGGAGTGTATCTAAATAGGATAATAGAAGAGCCGCTGCTTCCTCAGTGCTGTTTTAGTACCACCTAGCTCCAGTGTGTTCTCTATATAATTTGTGTGAATGGTATAATTTTGGCTTTGCTTCCTGTTCTTTCTTAAGCAGCTCTAATTTAGGAGATTTAATAAGATGGATGCAAATGTGGCATTTCTGTGCATCATGGATACTTCCTAGTGTCTGAGTCTTCTTGGACTTAATTATATGGGGTTTTTTTTTAAACATTTTTTTTCGTAGCATTGATGATAACATTGCAGTGAAGGACACTGCCGCGTATGCCAGTAAATGAGTTTGTCTAAAGGCCTTTTTTCCTCTTAGTTTCCTCCCCCTGCTTACTTCCCCGTGAGCCTCTCCAAATATTATTGCTCCGCGCTCAAAAGGAAATCAGAGGGAAAAAAGAATATTTTGGTGAATGTGAGGGGAGGGGAGAGTTGAGTGAGGGGTTTGTGTGTCCTTAAACACACACATACAACTGGCCTTTTCAAGACCTGCGCACACTTTTTCAATTAGGCAGGAAAATGAGACTTCGGCTTCTGTTTGTTTTCTTTATTTCATCAGGGAGAGGGAGGCAAATAGGAAGAAAAAAAATGCACGACAGAAGCGGCTTTGTTGGCTTTTTTGATTTGCATTTGTCCTTATTGAAAACCATGTTCTGTCATAGCTTAACAGATTTATTTCTGAATTAATTTTAGTGCTTAAATAACTGTAGAAGTCCAGTGAACACTTAGTACAGCAGTAAAGGCTGCTGAGCTGCGACAAATGATCAATAAATCAATCAGATTAACAAATTTGATAGTTGATAAATTGGTTTGTTATGTAATTTACAACAGCCTCTGTAGATTTATTTTCAAGTGTCCTTACTGAACACATCATTGCTCAGTGTATTAAAGTTTGAACTGGTTACCACTCAGTGCCTCAAGACACTACCATTGGCTCCAGTGCATTTTCAAATGTATTCACTTTAATTATCCTTCTTATTTAAAACAATACCTAACACCATATATATCCTCATGCTCACTTAGACATACTCAACAACCCTATTTCTTAGTTCCCAAAACAAACAAAGAAATTGGCAGACGTGCCTTTGAATTCAAAGCTCCCTCTGACTGGAATAATTTGCCCATCAGCATATGAACAGTTAACTCACTGCCCCTCTTTAAGAACTTGTTACTATCCTTTCTTAAACATCATGTTACTGTTGCCTGCTCTCTTGTATTGTGAGGCATGCTACTACTAGTATTAGTATTAGTGTTAATGTTGTATTGATGCTCCAGGTGTCCTGTGGCATGCATCCCTTTTATTATATGCAGGTATTATGGGATTACAGGAATGATGTGGGGGTGGGTCGGTCACTTGAGAGCTATGTATGTATGTTTTATGTTGTGATTATGTCCATTGTAATGAAGTGTGTTGTGTGTTGGACCCCCTCACAAATGGGATGGTTTATCTCAAGGGGCTACTGGCTAAAAACCTTTTACAATTGGTTTTGGTAGTTTTTTGAGAATATTAGTGAAAATTCTCCAATTTCAGCTCCTTAAATGTGAAAATCTCTGGTTTCATCACTCTGCTATGACATTAAACTGAAAATATTTGGGTTGTGGACAGAACAAGTCAAATGAGAATGTCATATTAAGCTTTGTGAAACACTGCTCGACATTTTCCACCAATTTTGGACATTTTACAGACCAAACAATTAATCTGTCAGTCAAGAAAATAATTGACAAAGTAAATATTTGTTGGTTGCAGCTCTACTGCAGTAGCTAAAATCACTTCATATAATATTACAATATAATACAGTAGCTCAGTCCGTAGGGACCTGGGTTGGGAATCGGAGAGTCGCCTGTTCCAAGTCCCCGTCTGGACCAAGCGTGGACTGGTAGCTCGAGAGGTGCCATTTCACCTCCTGGGCACTGCCGAAGTGCCCCTGAGCGAGGCACCGAACCCTCAACCGCCTGTCCAAGGCAGCCCCCTCACTTCGACATCGCTCCACTTAGTGCAGGTATAGGTCTTGTTTGTGAATGTATGTATTTCGTACCTGTATGTAATTGATAACGGAGTGAAAAAATTGAATTTCCCCTCAGGGGGATTAATAAAGTATATAAAAATTAAAAATTATAAAAAAAAATACAAGCAGTTGCACCATCAGAATTCTATTTGTAATGTAGTGGAAATGGTCCTATTTGTTTCCTTGGCTTGAATATATGCAATTAACTTATTTGATTTATCATGAGGGATCCAGCTAAAAACAGGTTATGGGTGGTCGCCATTTTGAAAGTCCAAGGTGGCCACCACAGAGAAAAATGGAAACATTGGTTTTGGGGTTTGTCACACTCAAAGCTTTCCAAAAATGTGTAGTTTATAACCTCCCCAAAGATTTTGAACGAAGGCTATTAAATGAGGCTATTAAATAAACTTAAAGAACGAAACACAATTTTGAATGAGAAAAAAGGGCTCCCTCAAATAGGTAAATATACAGATGGATATAATAGACACAATAACAGTTAAAAAAAACAACAAATGCATACTGCAAAAAGAAACCCTTTTATTCTGCTGTATTCAATATCGCATGGAAACCTTATATTAGTGAGAGACTAACCTGTCAGCATTTGAGCAGGAACCGGACGTTTTTTATCATTTCTGCTCGTGCATTTTTGACATTTTCTAAAGCTACTTTCATTGGTACAGTCATGCAATATTTATCTGCTCGAGGGAGACATCTGTCGCTTACAATAAAGGAAATAATGGAAGTTTGGAGCTATGTGATGTCTGCGGGACACAAAATGATATGTTGAGAACAATATGTGTGTATTTTTCTCTACGTTCCCATAAGTATCTAAATCGCTTCAGCATACACATAACTCAGCACTGGCCTATCTCCCCACTCTATCAGGTTTATTGACAATGACTGCATTCCTTAAATACGACATATACATTTATCGCACAGATCCCATTACAAGCCCAAATGATAGCCGCTTCAATAGACCAAACTATGGTGGGAATGCACAGAAGGCTATAAAAGTGTAGTGGGAATTTAATATGTATCACACTGAAGAGGGAAACACATATATGGCCTCTCCTACACACACATATGCACACAAAGTCATAGCCGCAGACACATATCAGAATTGACAGGGTAATGGTTTCTTGCATTTAGTGACAGAGAAATGCATTATGACCTTGGTGAACCTCTTACCACTGGCTCCAAGTGATGCCAAAATATAACACAAACACACACACACACACACACACACACACGAAACCCTGTGGCACTGTAGCCCCCTGAAAGCACCCTCATTCCCAGTGTTACTGCCCCTCCATAAAATCTTTCTTACATGTGAACATGGGGGAGTGCCCTCAACACACACACACACGCACACATGCACACACACAGAGCAGGCTTTAAAATGTCCTCATAGTGAACACACACTGAATGAGAGTTTCCTCCCTCTGTGAAAGAACTGAAGACCTTGTGTCCCTCCGCAGCCCGTCCTCAGGCGAAACAATAAAAGGACATTCAGGTTAAAAAAAAAATAAATAAATAACAAACTGCCATTTTAGTTGTAATTGTACAGTTTTATAGGGTTGTTTAGCTTATTTGGAGATTTTTCCAGTGCTGAATGAAAAGCTCACTGGGTGTTTGTTGTTTTTACACACGAATTAGGAGTGTGCATGTCTCTTTATGAGCGGAGCAATTTAAAGTTTTATACACCTACTTGGAATGTGAGGGTATAAAAGTGAATGTGCAGTTAACTAAGAGAGAAGAATGGGTTTATTGTCCCCTTCTTTTACAGCGCAGTGATGATATATATACAGTATGCAGAAAACAGGAGTTTTAGCCTGTAAATTGCAAAGCTTTGTCTCGGTAGTTTATTGTTAACATCACCTCCAATCTCACCCCGGCATAATGAGTAAAACCTGTAATCACTGATAATGAAAGGAAAGAGGAGAAGGGAAAAAGGAACAGTTTGGTAGAGGGCAGGTTTTTGTTTTACTTGTTTTATGCAAATATTAATTTCTGCATTGCTTTTCAGCTACAGCTGTGTATGGGTGCAAATGCTCTGTGGCTAACACACGGTATGTGGTAATATGAGCTGTATCCATTTTGTCTGTCAATACTTAGCATTTGCTCAGAGTTAAGATTGTTTCTCAGATTTGCACGGTGCCTTTTGTCCTAGTTGGGTTGCAAAACCAACCCAGTGATACAGGGAAAACAAGCAGGCAGACAAAAATCTAAACAGAGATAGGTAATCATGATACACTGAGCTATATTTGGAGTATTTCTGGTAATAACAAAAGAAAAAAAAACAGTTTAGCTGTTAAGCAATGTGATGCATAACACATAAATATGCCTCTGTGTCAAATTGATGCTGTAGCCTGACGTGCACCTCCGCAAAAGTATAACTACACATTGCAGCGAAGCGAACCTGTCTATTTTTGTGAGCTGAAGCCATTTTCCCAGGTGGAAAAGAAACTTTTATTTACTTCAATATCACTGACAAGAAACAATGAATTGTGAAGACAATAAAGCCTCCACAAAATAGCATTTTAAGTCTTGTGTGTGATTTATCCTGGCTTCATATAAGCAGAGGAAATCTCCACTAGTCGCTAGGCTAATTTATTCAATGTAAAATGCCATAGACCTGTGCTAATAACATTAGCTGGTTGTATTTGTTTTGAAAACATGTTTAGTATAAGACAGTTGTTTGTCTGTGAACCTTGTTGAACCCTGTGAGTTGTAATGGAGCTGAATTTTGTAACTCTACCTTTGTTAAATGTTGATGTTGTCCCTGGCTTCATATGAGTAGAGGAAAAGTCTGCTAGCTACTAGGCTAATTTAAGCAATGTAAAATGCCATAGCCTTGTGCAAATAACATTAGCATGTTGTATGTGCGGGGAAATTGTGTCCAGATAAAGACAAAAGCTTTGTCTGTGAATGCTGCGAGTTATAGTGAAGCCGATTTATGTACTTGTGTTGAAACTGTCGCTTTTAAGCCATCTTAAATGTGTGTTTTGGGTGTGTTTTGAATCAACTAAGCTTTACAGCACTTCACAGACACACCACCACAAAAGTAGACATGCTCACAATGGCGTACACCATGTGCATAGGCTACAGCTTAGGTATATCTGACATGTTCAATCCCAGCTAGACCAGACTAGCTAGACTTTCCACAATATGCACCAGCAAGAGCAGGGAAAATACAATATGTTACTTTCAGCCCCCTGACAACAAAGTTAAAGGGGCACTTCACCTCAAAATCAAAGTCACAAATATTTCCTCTTACCTGTACGCTATTCATCAAACTAGATTGTTTTGGTGTGAGTTGCCAAGTGTTGGAGATATTAGCCAGACATGTCTGCCTTCTCTTCAGTAGAATGCAACTTGATGTCACTCAGCTTGTGGTGTTCAACATGCCAAAAAAGTACATTTTAAAATTCAACAGCAATGTCTCTATCCAGAAATGATGACCTGGTTACTCAAGATAATCTACAAGGTATGGCTCGGCAACTCAAACCAAAACAATCTGGACTGATAAATAGCACTACAGGAAAGAGGAAAGATATGTATTTTTCATTTTCCATTAAGGCTGAATATTGTTTTACTGAGAGAATAATAGAGTTGTGGGTACAGAGTAAACGGCTCAGCTTGGCAGTAAGGTGAAGGTGAAGATCAGAGAATATTAATGTGTGGTGCTGAGGTATTAGGAATGATTTTAAGTCAATAAAACTTGTAACAGCATAAATTGAACACGTCTATGTGTTTTTGTGCCCACGCTTCTGTGTTGCTCCCAAAACTGCTGACCCTGTGCATGTGGAAAAGCAGGACTCCACAGACTGCAGCAGAGGGGGAGCAGAAGCCTTTGATAGCGCGCGCGCACACACACACACACACACACACACACACACACACACAGCTTTGATCACCTCCAAACGTCTGCATTGAAAGAGAAATATATATATTCATCAACCGCCTTTTTGTGCCTCTCTGTAGGTGAAATGTCTCCCTGCTTTTTTGTGCAAAACTGAGCGAGTCCTATGATGTTTTTGATTGGTGTGAGTCAGTGTGTGTATGTGTACTTATACAGTGAGCCACTGATCAAATACCCCACTATCTGTGTTATGTTTATTACAGATATGAAGGTTGTTTGACTACATTGGGCCAATATCCATAATTTCCATATTTAAACTTCTGCAAAAGAACAAGAAAGAACTAAGTCCTGTATTCCACGATATTTGTTATGAGTCTTTACAGGCACAGCATGAACCTAAGGTCTCGAAGGTGCTGTTCCCACAAATGATTAATGATTTTAATCTTATTGTTCGCACATCAATTTTAATGAAAAACTGGCAAGGTCAGAAATTTTAAAGAAAACTGAGCATGCTCTTGATCCCATGCAGTTTGCTTATAGGCCACACAGAGGAGTAGAGGATGCCATGGTCACAGTGTTTAACTTTGTTTGTTGAGTTTTCCTGAGCATTTAACACAATTGAACCCCGTGTTTTAATCAGGAGGCTTTTAGAATATGACTTAACCCTGAAGCGACACAGTTTTTCTTGTGCTGCTTTGAGACGCCTTTGCAAGTACTTAAACCTTAAAACCTTTCTTTTAAAAACATGGGAAAAAAGGTACTGAGCAACTTGGTAAGACATGCACAAATTGCAAAAATATAATGGATTTACAAAATTATTAAAAAGAAAAAAACTAGGGAAAAAATTAAAAGCAAGGGGAAAACAATGTTTATAATAATAATAATATTTTTATGTTCTCTTTCTGGGACATTTCCTTGTTTGTTCCTTTCTCTTTTTTACTAATTTCTTCCTAATTTTCTTGGTCATTTCTTCTTCCATTGCTCATTGCCTTCTTAACAAAACACAGATTTTGACTCTAGTCTTTTGTGAGTGCTGTTGCCTACTAGTTTCTTTGGAATCTCTCTGCAACTTGCACCCATCACGATTGTTAATATTGGAGTTGTGCGTCCTCCTTCCTTCATCATTGCCTTCTTCCCATATTTTTAAAAGAAGTCAAGCCAATTTGTTCAGGGTTCAAAGGGTTAAGTAACAATCTTGTTGGCTGGATTTAGAGTTCGGAGAAATGGCCAAGTTTGCTCCTTAACTGGCTCTCCACATGGATGTGTGCTTTCGCCCCAGTTATTTATCCCTTACACACTATGTGTCAGAGCAACTGTAAAAAAAAAGGACCATCCTAACCTGTGCAGATAATTCTGTTATTAGGCTCCAGGACAATGAGACCAGCCTCAGCCGGGTCATGGATGACCTACCTACCTCCGATAAAACGTATTTAAAACCAAAGAGGTGATAATTGACTTTAGAAGGCATGCCCACACACACACACACACACACACACACACACACACACACAATATGTCACATCCTTTAAGAGTCAGTCAGTGGACTGTATGCAATCTTACAAATGTCTTAGGACACTTTGTGATTCAAAACTGATCTTTGAAGCAATTTATGAAGCTGTGTGCAAAAAGGAACACCAGCATTTGTTTTGTTTGAGTTAACTGTCCCATTTCATTGATAAAACCATCATGACCATACTCTGTCATGCTTTTATGGTATCGACTTTATCTTTCTCTTTGGCGTCATGGTTTGGGAAGCTATCTTTAAAGAACAGAAACTCTCTGAATCAAATTGTTAAATGGTCTAGTGAGCTGATTGGTGAGTCACAGTGTCCCTGTACAACCAGAGAGTTACAGTGCATAACCGGCTCGGTTTTAAATGACTCCCACCCTTCGCACAGTGAATTTCTGGACAGAGGTTTATAGTCCTGAGGAGTAGAACAAAGTGGTATGAAAACAGCCTTGCTCCAGCAGCCATCACTCAGATGAACAAGCTGTAGCAGCCTTGCACAGATGCTACAGGAGAAACTTTTATTTATTTATTAGTGATTAGTGGAGCCTGAGTGCTTTTCATCATGTCTGTCCATTGTCTGGGATGGATGCCTCATCTTCTACTGCAAAGCACATCTACCTAGGGGTATGAATAAAGTAACCTTACTTTACTCTGCCTTATTCATGGTCAGAAAACCCTCAAACTAAAAACAATATGTTTTGTTTGCAGTGGAGCAGTGCACTGTCCGTATGCTTTTAAGATCTCTTTAGAAATATTAGAAATGCATTCATCAGTTTGGCACTAATCAGAAGCAGTTGATGTTTTTTAGACACTACTTCCGCGGATAAGAAAAGCCGATTGTTAAAAAAACAAGGTGTGTCAGAGAGTGTAGTCATGGCTGCCTGATCTCATCAGCACATGCCTCTGAGGGAGTTTACTGTTCTGTCTGGCCCCATGAACACTCAAGATGGTGTTGTTGAGTCAGCTTACTTGTTGCATTTCGATTCCCGACATGGTCTGTTTATAAAACTGGACGCGCTGCCTTGCGGCAAGGAGTGGTTGATTTACTCTGCAGACATACAACCCTGATACATGAAAAAGAAAATCTTCCAAAAGTGTGTTTTTGGTTGAGAAAAAAAAACAGCAACTGTGAGACTCTCCCTTAGCTCAGAGAAATCCACATACCACAGTACCACAGGGCCCGAGCTTAGACCAGAGAATACTGTCTGTCTAACAATGGAGACGTGGGGAGCAAATTCAATTCATGCACTTTGTTTGCTCTTTTGTACCATTTTATTGACCAAGGAAACAGTGCAAGAATTCCTCCTAATTCCAAGTTTAATCAGAGTATTACAGAGTGTAACATAACTGATCGAATGGAAGATTTTTGGCCATCACTGTCACGAGTGTTATTGACTTTTGCCTCACTTCTACACTCTTGTGCTTTTCCTCTCCTCTTGTCAAATGCCATCTAGAAGTGTGCAATGATGCATTCAACCATTCTGGCGCCGGACTACACAATCAACCTGCTTGTAATTGCCTAGAACATTTTTTTCCTCCTCTATGTCTCAGGCATTTGGTTAATGTATCTTGTATCTGATAGTCTTTCCACATTGTTTCTTTGCCTTGGCAGGTTGGATGTTTGCTTTTCATGGGTGTGAAGGGTCTTGACTATAATTGAATTGGATTGGGGAGTTCATTCCAGACTCTGATAAAAAAAAATATCCATGAATGAGTAGAAATGCAAATGATCAACTTGCAAATACAATACACACACACACACAACAGAGGCACGACACTGAAATACGCATGCACACATAAACACGTGGAAACTAAATAATCAACTGTCATTCGTGCCGCTCGTGTCGAGCTGTGTCTTCTCAGCAGCTTTTTGCTTCGCTGCTTCACTGACTCAATATCACTTTAAACAGTTTGGACGTTTCAATATTTTCACTCTCAGTAAGTGTTTTGTGATCTCTCTCTTTGTCTGTTGCTCTCACTTTCAGCCACTCTCATCTGTCTTTTATTCTTTTGTCCACTATTTTTGCTTTTAGTCTGAGTAATCCTGGCTCTCCAGCAAACGTACCGTTTCTCTCTTGATGAACGAATTATTCAAGTTTAAAGTCTTTACTGATGCACACTGTATAATTTGTTGAGAACAAAATGATGTAACAATGGTCAATGGAAACCAAAATAATCAACCCGCTGAGGGCTGGACTCAAAATCACACTGAAAACCAAAGTAGAAAAATTGAAATCACAGGTTGATCCAACTTGGCTGAGTTTTATCAAAGCACCTTATAATGGGACTCAGTAAGAAAGAAAAGCAAAAGAAAATAGAAGGGATTGTGTGTCCAATACTGGGTGTTTGTTAGCAAGAAAATATGGTGTTTCTAGTAGGGATTGTGCCATTTATAATAATGGGTGTTTTTGAACAAGACAGCACTACATTTCCAGCATGGATTGTGCGACCAAAAGCAGGCATCTTTTGGTGAGACATTGCTGCATTTCCATTAAGGTTTGTGCCTCCAATAGTGGGTGTTTTTAGCAAGAAAATACTGCATTTCCAGTTGGGATTGTGCCTCCAATACTGGGTGTTTTCTAGCAAGACAGCACTGCATTTCCAGCATGGATTGTGCCACCAAAGGCAGGTGTTTACTACTGAGCTCACTAGTGATATTTCCCCAGTCCAAGTAGTTTGTTGTCAAAATTTGCAGTTTCAATGTATCTGCCAAATAATGTCATAAATGTAACATATCCATGGTTTGCAGACATGCATAAAGCCATAATTTATTCTGGCGATTGAGTTTGGCTCGCTGATAATACTATATAGTAGATTCATAACGTCTTTACCATTTAGTACCATTGAATGCACATATTTGGTGTTGGTAAATCACTCTTGATAAAGTTATTTTGATCTCAGTTGTTATTGGGGGTACTTCAATATGGAAGGAAAACAAAGCTAGATATCCTAAATACTGGAACACAGATTTTTCCTCCTCACATTTTCTGAATTCATCAATACTCTGTGGGCCAGATGGGAAGCTTCAGGGGCAGTGCGTGGCCCGCAGGCCGCCCATTGATGATCACTGCTACAGCGTAATTGATTAAAAACTGAATCATGCAGCTTTCCGATACAGTATTATCCCCTAAATTCCTCTTCCCTCTCATCTGTTTCTTTTGTGAGAAGATTTGACTTTTAAGTTTTACAGCCATTGGCATTCCTGGCATAACTACAGTGGAAAGAAAGTATTGATCTGATGTTGTTGTGCCTCCATACTGTGTCTCACATGCTCACTTTTGTCTCTTACATTCAAACCTTGCTTGTTTGCTTTCTCCTTGTGTGTGTTTTATTTGCAGTTTTTCTTTACTTATAATCTTAATTCATGCTGCGATCTCAAAGTGCACAAGGTTACTTTGGCCAGCAGCCAACATGTGCACAGTTTTTTCTCTGCTTACTTAGGATCTCTGTAGTATATTAGTAGCATCAGCCATTTGGGCACGAGTTTGGCTTGTATGCAGTATGCCAAAATGATAAATTACTATGTTGCAGTGTTTACAGAATGCTTAAGCACACCGCTCAGTTTGTAGGGCTTCATATTTACTCTTTTATATCTTGACACACACACGCGCACATACACACACCTCGCGTGCCTGCTCACCCCTGCAGACTGAAGACCGCCAAAGCAGCTGGCCAAACTGATAGGGCAATTCATCAGACAGACACACAAAAACACACAAAGAGAAAGTGTACAGAGGACGGGATTAAGATAGAAACAGGTTAACAGATCAACGCAGAGACAAATTACGCTGGGAGGATTTGAGATGAAATAAAACTATTGTTAAAGTGAACGATGATGAGGCAGCTCAGTGGAGCTCCCACCTCACCAAACTTTCCCTCCAGCAATTCTTTCTGCACAAACACAGAAGCAAGAGACACGCCAGCTTTGATGCCGTAGCTTGATGTTTGTGTCTTTTGTTATTTCCTCCTGATTTTAATCTCTTTAGTTCTCCATCACACAGCTGATTACAAAGGGTGTTTTGAGTGTAACACATGAATCCCTTGACGGTGTAGCTGTGTGTGGCCGATTTACTCCAGATAGAAGACACGGGGGCTAATTCTGTACTAATGAGGATTTTGACTGGTCTTGACCCCAATTAAGGTGCCTTGTTCGATTTTTAGAAGACCCCAGTGAGAATCCTGCTTGCGAGTTTTTCTTGGTAGAATCCACTGATCTTGAAAATTTGTCTGTGACTCAAAACATTGCATGAGATTAAAGTTTAATAGACTCTAATAATGCCCATTAATTGGCTGGTTTGAATTCTTCAGAGCGCAGTGTGCGTCATATCAGACAACCTCTGCTGGCATGGCTGCTGAATCATCTGAAACAGTATGCTGGGGTGAGCATGTGTTCTGGCCTGTTTCTTTTTGTTTAAACGATTCACAATTGAAACTGAGTCAGCCCTAATTATTTCTTTTGGACAAGACAACCACTTCACACCATCCCTAATGTTTTTTTCCTGAGAGCCTCCTTGTTGCAGTCAGAAGTGAGTTGAATTCAGCTGTGACCTCTTAGATGAACTGTGTCTACCACACTGCTGAATCATTTGAAATGGTCAGAAACAGTATGGAAATTCTCTTGTAGCTCAAAATTAGGCTGTCCAGACTCGGTTCACTCGCACCGGAGAATGTGTTGGGTGCTTGATGGAGCACAGAGCAGACCTCCTCAGTGTGGAAAATCGGCACATCCTCCGCTCCCGGCTGTTTTTAAATGAGAATTTTTGCACAGAATTTTCATTTTAATGCACACTCATCTCAATGTACCTGAACATTCAGTTGTTAGCGCATTCACCACCTCTAAAGGAATTAACTTCGGTGTGACTCAGATTCTTCTCTTATTCATCGTTACTTATTTTTCTGTGTGAGCTCCCACATTTTGGGTTGGTGTCGGCACAGGTACAGAGAGCTTTACCAAACATTTTGATAGAAAAGTGAGGTATCAGTCAATATAATGCAGCTTGTAATGTTCTTATGGGATGGTGTTTAATGATTGTCTCACAGTTGCTTACACAAACTTGGCTGCTGTCAGTATGTCTTTTTGCAGAGATGCTTGCTTAGAGAGGTGAAACATGTATCAATTAATTGATCCATTAATGGACTGAAAATTGGCAGCTATTGGTAACAGATTCATTATTTTAGTCATTTTTCAAGCAAAATACCAAGCGTTCCCTCGTTATATCTTCTTGATTATGAGGACTGGCTGTGTTATTTTGTCTCATGTTATTGTAAACAGAATATTCTTCACTTTTAAAAGTAGTAATTTTAATATGTTCAACTAAAATTGAATGCAGACGATACAGATACAGGACAATTTCTGGTCTTATTTCATATCTCTTGAGAATATATCTAAACTATGTTTTGCTCCTCATTAATATGTATGAGGAGATGGGCCGAGCGCGAGATCCCTTCAGTGTTGTTTGATGTAGCGTCTGCAGTGTTGTGGGTGCTGTGCTGGACCGCTGTGGTGAAGAGGGCATTGAGCCGGAAGGCAAAGCTTTTGGTTTACTGGTGCATCTACGTCCCAACCCTCACCTATGGTCATGAGCTCTGGGTAGTGACCGAAAGAATGAGATCGCAGATACAAGCAGCTAAAATGAGTTTCCTCCGTGGGGTGGCTGGGGTCAGCCTTCGAGATACGGTCAGGAGCTCGGACATCTGGAGGGAGCTCGGAGTAGAACCGCTGCTCCTTCAAGTTGAGAGGGATCAGTTGAGGTGGTTCTGATCAGGATGCCTCCTCGGCGCCTCTTGTTGGAGGTGTTTTGGGCACGTCCCACTGGTAGGAGGCCCTGAGGTAGACCCAGAAGATCCTGGAGGGATTACATATCTCCTCTGGCCTGAGAACGCCTCGGGGTCCCCCAGGAGGAGCTGAAAAGTGTTCCTGGGGAGAGAGACGTCTGGGGTGCTTTGCTTGGCCTGCTGCCCCTGCGACTCGGCCCTGGATAAGCAGATGAAAATGGATGGATGGATGTTTGGTAAAACACTCTTGTTAGCGCTCCTGTTGGCCTGGTAGCCACTTAAACAGTTGCCCGCACTTTTAAGTTGTCATGTGCTTTTTGCCTCTGCACACAACTACACTTTGGCAGGCAACATTTAAAAAATCAATCTATGTTCTGCTCATTTGCAATGCCTCTGATGCCTTACTTGAGGAACAAGCTAAAGTTACAAGTTGTGTTTTATAAAGCTAACAAACAGAAGGACAGTGCTTTTTAGGAGTGCCCCTTGCTGTAAGGTACAGCCTGTTGCACTAATTCATTGAGAACTTGAATTAAACAGATTATTGTAGATGAATAAAATATGACAGCCTTAACACACAGTTGAATTGCGTTATGGTTACTGATAGAATAGTTCCAAGTATGCAAAGTAGTGGCTGGCCTGACAGCCCACATTTCTCGCTGTTCAAGAATTCACCCAAGAATGCCTATGAAACAGATGTAATGTGAAACTAAAATATCATAGCAGTCCAATGCCATCTCTTTCACTTCTTCAGTTTATTCTACAGCTTCAGTGTTTGGTACTACATGACTGAGGCACTTGTGCAACAATAGGGAGGAAGGAGAAATAGAAACTAAATGAGACATACTGTATGTGAGCACACTCATGGGAATACAGATGCAGACTGAGCGATACAGCAGGAGACAGTGTACAGCAGAACAAACGAACCAGAGAGTGAATAATAGAACAAGAGGACGAGCAAAGCAAAGAGAGGAGTGCTGTGTCGAGTTTGTTCAAAAAAAAAAAAAAAATTGAATCCTACCATGCCACCTGAAAATGCAACATATCTGTTGTTATCCCAGTTTTACAGCACATCAAATGCTTTTTTTGGTGCTTGAATCCAACAATAGAGTAATTCTCCCTTCATGTCTTACTGAGATTTACATCAGCCGTAAGATCTTTACCAACACAGACACAATGGCTGTCTGCGCTTTCATTCAGATTGATTTGTTAGTGGTCGCTGCCAGTTTATGTGCTGTCCCCGTTTCACTTGTTTTCAAGATGTTAATTTGCAAAACAAAAAGCATAGCCAGTTAAAAAAACATTTGCGACTCTGAAGGTTTGATTTTCTCATGGAAAAAAACCTTCTCCAACATTGATGTTTCCAAATGTGACCCTCTTAAATTTTAGCTTTAATTCTCCAAGCTTCACGAACAGTCAACATTTTGGAGAGCATTTCCACCCAAGGAAATTTATTAGCAAAATGATGAAGCATGACTCATTATTCATATCATCTTGAGCAGTTATGGCGGCACTCACTGTTGGCCAGACACAGCTGAATAAACACTGGGAAAAACTAGTGTGCTGATTTAAAGCCTACAATAAAAATTGTCATCAAAATAATAAGTTAAGAATAAATCAGCCGTTTAGTTTAATAATCTTATTGATTGTTGATAAAAAGTGATTTATAAATTACTGGAAAAACTGCTAAAACTGCTCTCATTTAATTTTGTTCACATCTTTCACCTTTCCGTCTCATCTTTCCTCTCTTCCCTCCCCTCTTATTCTCTCTCTCCTGACAGCCAAGAAATAATTCTCAGTAAATTACTGTCTCTGTCTTTTCTTTTGTCTAGTGGTTTGAGGCTTCCGCAAATTCTCCCAGAGACAAACATCAAAGATCTTCCAAACCACTTTACAATTAGACGAGAGAGGAGAAGCTTAAAACGGAAGATCTATGATTCCACTTTGAAGACCGAGCATTCAGTGAAAAATGTAGGCAGAAAAGCTGAAAGTTGTTTAGAGAGACTGAAAGTTGTGCCGTTTTTTTTTTCTTTTTTCTTTTGAGGAAGAAGGAAGTTAATTATACATTATGTCTGATTACCTGAATATTTAATTTGGATGGGAATTGGGGAAGCCTGGTTGGTCTGTTTTTCACCCTCTGTTGAGGTACAAGCTTTTATATCTGGGTGTTCTAGTTTTTCAAACTTTCAAAGAGATTCAGGCGTTTGAGGTTGTTGGAATTCCCTAAAGACTGAAAGGTCAGCTGGCAGGAAGACAGGTGAGAAGGTAGAGTCCAAAACAGACACAGAGAAAAAGTCATACAAGGGGAAAAGAAGAGAGCAGTCAGACCCGTTCACAGTAATGATAACTCTTAACTCTTTTTACACTGTACACCAATGACTGCAGGAAAGTATATCCTAATAATTTTATTTTTAAATTTGCAGATGACACAGCAATTGTGAGTCTTTTGCATAAGGACATGGACGCTTTTGCATATCACGATGAGATCAACACCTTCATTAAGTGGTGTGACAAAAACCATCTGGTTTTAAACGTGACAAAGACACAAGAGATGGTTCTTGACCCAAGGCAAGTGACTACACACGAGCCAGTGGTCATTAAAGACCAGACTATCAATCAAGTGGCCACATACAGATACTTAGGGGTCCATATTGATAACCTTCTTTGCTGGAAAGCACACATTGACAACTTGTGCAACAAACTGCAGCAGAGACTGTATTTTTTGAGACGACTGAGGCTGTATGGGGTTAGGAAGCAGATTATGCTGATTTTTTACAGAGCTGTTTTAGAGAGCCTCATCAGATATGGAATCACAGCCTGGTATGGCAACCTATCAGTGCAACTGAAAAACAGGTTGGCCAATATGCACAAAACAGCAATGAAGATAAGAGGTATGAGACAATATGAGTCCATAGAGAATCTGTATAATCAGTCGATCATGAAACAAGCAACAAAAGTCTCTTCAGACTCTACTCAGCCACTGTCCTCTGAATACCAACTTCTCCCATCAGGAAGAAGATTTCGTATACCAAAGTGCAAAACAAACCGCCTCAAATTATCATTTGTTCCAGCCTCCATTAAGCTGTTGAACAATGTTAAAAACTAGCACTTTAGACGTCTCTGTATGTTTCTGTGTTGTGATTGTTAAATGTAGTCCATGTCTGTTTTATGTGATAGAACTGTCATTGGGATGATGTGTCCCTGTGATGATGTTTTTATCTTGTTCTGTGAAGCAATGAAATGTAGCACTGTGCCCAAGATGAATTTCCCTTAAGGGACAATAAAGTTTACCTTACCTTACCTTACCTTAACGCACTTAACATTATTCATCCCTACACCAGGAAGTACTTTTCCCTTAACTTGATATGAACGGTGCGCTACACACACGAGCATATTTGATGATCGCCTCCGTACAGTCCTTTCATCTTATGTCATTTAAACCTTGTTGTCTTTGTCTTTGATGGGCAGAGACAGCTGGTATGTGCTCACATTTAGGTTTGAGCCATGACTCCAATTCTAGCACCCAGTAACACAGCAGTGCAACATTTTAAGACTCCTATGTAGCCTATGTATGTATGTAGCAATAGTCTGGCGATTTGTCCAGTGTGTATCATGCCTCTCACCCAATGTCAGCTGGGATAGGCTCCAGCCCCCCCGCGACCCTCAAGAGGATAAGCGGTTACGAAAATGGATGGATCGATGGATGTAGCCTACAACCCTGTGGTGGCGAGTCGTGTTTTGCCTCCAGCTAACGAAGTGACGTCGGCCCTTAAAGTGTCTATACTGAATAGTATTTCTTCCAAGTGTGAGTTTGACAGTTCTAACGCTTATGCTAACACCAGCATGCTAACATGCTCACACTGACCGTTCTAACATGCACTGCTAATAGAAACACTGAAATGACGTACTGTTAGTTGGCCAGCGGTTGGTTTAGCAACGTCACTTTCGCTATGACAAGTCAAAATTGCGTTGTATTTCCACAGTCACAGTAAAGCCTGGACTTCACTGTCCATCCATCTGCTCATGTTTTCTCCAATCTTTGTTCTTTTTCTTTTAACGTGACAAGCTTTTGTTTTTGTTGTTAAAGGTTTTAAAAATGGCAGTTGCCGATGCTGCATTTGCTGTATTCCACCAATTAACGTACACTTAGCTCACTCATGGTTCCTCTTGTGCTGGGAGAGTACTCTGAAATAGGAGCTAAAAAGCCTCAAAACAACACTGGAAGAACTGCGAACATGCCTAGTTCTTGCGGTGCGGACACAACAAAAGGGGGCATTCTTAGAATTAGGTCCCTAGGCCAGTGGTTTTTAAACTTTTTACGCCCAAGTCACACCAAAGGACAAGCCAAAATGTCAAGGCACACCTGTATTTATATCTGTGCACAGCTCCTATAATGTTTGTTGTCACTCTTACCACGACACAAGACAATAGAAGTAAGAAAAAATCAGACAGATAACTTTTGGAAGGACTACAGATGGAAATTAGCTTCTCTGATGAATCTGGTGCACACATCTTTTATATTCTTATGAATGAGTAATGTAAGTGCATATTGTCCTTTATAAACTAAATAAAACTAAAAAAAACCCCTAAAAACTAGTGATACACTCTACTGACTTTTTTCCTCTTTTCTTTCAGTGTTAGGTTGTCTTCGCTGATTCTTTGTTCAGTCTAATAATTTTAATTAGCTCTGTTCAATAAAGCAATCCATTGTCCGACTCACGGGTTTCTCTTTTTAAATGTTATCATCCCTGCTTATCAGGGCTTTTGATGTGTCACACACTTATAATTTCCACGTGCAAACATTGACAAATATGTTCCCCGTGAAGGTTTTTTAAAGTAAATTAATTAAAAAGACATTTTTTCAGCTTGAGTTTGCCTCATTTTTTTAGGAAATGAGTGCACACAAAATACTGATACAATAAATTAAATATTCAGTCATAACTTTCTGTGTAGGCCCAGTTGAATATTGCAGTAATAGTGTGTGGTTATCACAAAATCCCATGGCACATCTGGATTGGCATCACGGCACACCATTTGCGAACCATTGTCCTACAGCTATGAAAAAGTTCCCCGTTCCTCAGGTCCAAAAGCACCTTATGATTACCATTAGTTGTGAATATACAGTTTTATCAGTGGTTATGATTAAAAAACAATACAAAAAAAACATTCACATGAGTCAGTTATGGTTGTTTTCCATTATCAGAATAACCATGAATATCCTCATCACAGTGAAAATCAGTGAAGAGAGACACACAGTTTTGCTCGTTTTTCAGTTTATTTATGCTTTTTTCTCAGTATAGTTTGATGGTTATCAGGATGATATCATGCACTGCAATTATTTTGGCCAGGATAATTGTGTCATAAAATTTTCATATCATCCCATGCGTATTTGCTAGTTTAGTGTGTAACACTACATTACATCATTGCGAAACACATTAGTAGGACTCGCCCTCTGGGAACCATGAATGCAAAATTTGATGACAGTCCAATATAGCACACTGATCAACAGTCCATAGAGCCATGCTTCTTCTTCTAACTGCTTCATCCTCTTGAGGGTCGCGGGGGGGCTGGAGCCTATCCCAGCTGACATCGGGCGAGAGGCAGAGTACACCCTGAACAGGTCGCCAGACTATCGCAGGGCTGACACATAGAGACAGACAACCATTCACACTCACATTCACACCTACGGACAATTTAGAGTTACCAGTTAACCTAGTCCCCAATCTGCATGTCTTTGGACTGTGGGAGGAAGCCTGAGTGCCCGGAGAGAACCCACGCTGACACGGGGAGAACATGCAAACTCCACACAGAAGGGCTCCCACACCCGGCAACCCTCTTGCTGTGAGGCGAGAGTGCTAACCACCACACCACCGTGCCGCCCCCGAATAAAGCCATTATACTTCTAATTCTGTGCATATTTCTAATGTATCCACCTACAGACATAAAAATAAACATACACAAATATATTTCATTGAACACAGCTCACAGGTGGTGGAAGACAGAGGTGAGTGCCACCGCATATTTCTAGTGTATCTCAGTATTGGCAGCTAAACATAGATTAGTCATTAGCAGAGGGCAATGCTAGTTCAAGAGAGACAGAGCAACGGTTTCCCAGCAAGCATGAATAGATATGGAAAGGACACGAGGAAGAGAGATGTGTACAACCTTGCAGAAAAACAAACTCTGCCAGACTGACAGAAAAAAAAGGGCAGACGGACAGATAATCACACGTAATCATACACTCAAACAAGAGCTAAAGGTAAGTTTTTGCACATTTTAGTGTGTCATCCTTCCATCCAAGCCTGTCTACTGCAAATCAGTATTCCGTGGCACTGTGAAAATCTGTGAAATGAAGAGATGGGTCGAAGAGAAAGGCCATTTGTATGAGAGGAGGAAAAGCAAGAATTTATAGGTACAAGTAAAATTGTAGGCGAGCAGATACAGATTGGACACACTTGTACAATCCAATCTATTACAGCAACCCCACAAACTAAGACCTCAGAAATTACCATAGAATTATCTAGTTTCTCTTTGACACAGTCGGATACACACTGAACAGTCTAAGTTTCATAAATCTGTTGCAGGGCTGGTGTATCGACTTACATTAGACCGCACAAGTGTTCATGATATTGTGTTTGCAGTCTGTAGGTAGATGGAGAGCAAAGCTGCCCCGCATTCCCTCCAGAGGAAGATGTTTCCCTCAGGACACATTCTGATTAGTTAGCAGGTAGCGGCGTCTGTCTCAGAGACGCAAATAAAGCACATTTGAACTTGAACTTGAGGGGGAGAGAATTCAGTATCTGTTTACTTGCAGTTACCTTTGTAGCATTGCTCCATTTGTAGTTCTACTTTAGATGTTCTTCAGGCTTTTTCCTGTCAGCCACACATTTACGCATACGTGCTAACAACCTGACAACAGCAAGATTTTCTCTCACTTGTTCACCTTTCGACAGCCTCTAGCTCCTCATGTAGCGCTTGTCTAATATGAATAGGTTTGTCAAACCCATATGTTATGTATCAATCCAGATGGTTTCGGTGTGAGTTTCAGGGTGTTGGAGATGTCGGCTGTAGAGATGTCTGCCTTCTCTCCAGTATAATAGAAGATGGAGATGGAACTCAGCTTGTGGTGCCTAAAGCTGCAAAAAATACATTTGGAAAAATTCAACAGGAAAGTCTCTCTACAGAAACCATGACCTGGTTACTCAAGGTAATCCACAGACATTGTTGTGAGCACTTTGATGTAGGAACTGTTTTCTTTCTACCAAACTACACCTGCCGACTGTATCACTGCACAGAGGGAAGCCATTGAGGTCACTCATTGTACCTAAAATCAACTCTCAGTCAGCTCATGGTGCTTTTAGTCACCATGGTTTACTCTCTGGAATACTACTCCACATGAACTACAGTCTGCTACAAGTGTTGTCTTTTAAATGCAACCTAAAAACGTATCTTTTTTTTCGCAAGCCTTTAGTTAGGGTTTTAAGTGTATTTTTATTTGTTTAGGAATAAGTATTATTATTGTTATTATCGCCCCTTTTTAAAGAATTGTTTTGTTTGTTTTTTATCATGCCCTGCTTGTTTTTATGTATGCAGTACTGTATTATCTTATCATTAGTTTGTCCATGAGTAGATGCACCTTTCCTTCTGCGTTGTAATGCAGTCAGCAATTGTCAGTAGAAAGAAAATAGGTCCTACATGAAACTGCTCACAAGGTCTGTGGATTATCTTGGGTAACCTGGTCATGATTTCTGGAAAGAGACATTGCTGTGACATTCTTCAAATGTGTTTTCTAGATTTATTAACTAATAAAAATATGTATTTTGATTTGGCGGGGGAACTGTCCCGACAGAATGAACGCAAAGTGACTGAGACTGCTGTGTAGAGCGTGCAGTCCAGCATAATCATTCAAAACACGATCCATGTAATGACATGTTCATTAGCAATAAATATAAGTTTAATCGTCATGGATGGTACTTTTACATTTACAGAATACAAAGCTGTGCATTGGGTGCATTGCGTTATTAATTACAGCTGTTCATATCCATTCATCCAAGCCAAAGCTGTAACTAACGCTAGCAGATAAACTGCAGAGATAAGCAGTGTCATGGGCATGCTGGTGCCTGCTCACACTTAATGATAGCTGCCTTGTTGATTGCTCTGAAGCCAATTACGGTGCTAGGTAATTGGGGTTGATTGCTTTGAGGCCAATTATGTCCGACTGCACACCCGGTGCTTTTATTTTTCTGTGGTAGCACATGAGGTGCCATTATTTTGTGTGGTCAAATACAGTGTGGTCTGAAATGATAACATCAAGCTCCTGTTACATGGAGACAATTTGGGTATTTTTTACTGTGACCTTTTTTTTTGACTGAAAGTTTTCTTGGGTTCTTTGTATTGCAGTAACCCATTGAAAGCCCAATTAGAGCACTGTGGTTTCAGCTATCACAGTAGTCGTATGAATGTGCTCATTATCTTGTGTGGTCATACAGTAGGTGTCATTACCATCCATTCTAGCTGAGCTGGAGGAAAGACAGTGGGTTGCAGACTTGGGGCTGGGTGGCTGAACACTGAGGTTCTGTTCACAGCTTGCATTGAAATGAGTTGTAGCTGAACAGAGTATTTTTGAACTTCAAACCGGCTGAATCTCTCTTAGAATTGGGCCAGAACTAGGTTTGAAGTCAGTGTGTGTTTATTTTACAGAAACACCATTTTATTTTTCAAATAAACAAACAATCTCTTTGCCAAAGCCAGAGCTGCTTTTTTGAAACCCGATGAAAGAACACCCTTTGTCACTTCTGTTAATACAGCCTTCAGTGTTTGCCATTTCATTGGAGCTATGTAGTGGTAAATGGTTATTTGTGTGATTGCACAACAGCTGTTATTATTTGCACTGAAGGACTTATTTATTTATTTAGGGAATGCAGTGGAGGTTCTACAGTTGGAAGGTTGAGTTTTTGTGACTTAAAATGACACTTAGTCATATCTTCCATGCTATTAGCCCTTTTGTAATCACAATGTATGCGCAGTGTTTAACTTGAAGGTCCGGTGTGTACAGTTTAGGGGGGTATATTGGCAGAAATGGAACATGGTATCATGAGTATGTTTTCTTTGGTGCATCATTATCTTAAGATAGGAATCACTGTGTTTTCATTACCTTAGGGGGTGATCACACAGAAATGAGACGCTAGAGACGCGGACGCTTCAAAGACGCTTGAAACGCCGGAAGTGCTTATTCAGTGCGCGCTAGCTACTGGTGTCTGATGCTCAAAAAGTTGAAAATATTTTAACTTTTAACTTTCCTAAAAACACGCGTCTAAAAAGAAGTGTCTACAAAAATGCGCGTCTAAAAACACGCCGGAAGAACGGCCGTCTAAAAAGACGCTTGAACGCTGGTCAGACGTGCCGTATCATAGGAAAACAATGGTTTTACTGGCGTCGCGTTTCTAGCCTTTCATCTCGGTGTGATCGCCGCCTTAGAATGAGCTGTTTATATCTACTTAGGGAGTGGGTCCTGGTCCATGAAGATGGCCATGTTGCACCACCATGTTTCTACAGTAGCCCAGAATAAACAAACCAAACACTGGCTCTGGATAAGGCCATTTGCCTTTTTGCATTTGTACATTGTCATGTTAGCCACCATAGTTGGCAGCTATTCTGCAATGAGCAGCATTGGCAAAACAGTTGTTTTTTTTTTTTTTTTTTTAACATGAAACAGCTTTATTCAGTGATTTCATCAGTTTAAATCATCAGGTTCCTTTGTTTTGGAGAGGAGAAGGCCTCCGCGGATAATTGACCATTTGCTAAGCCCCGCCCCTTTGTGATGGTTCGGGGTCCGACAAGCTGTCACAGTAAGCATGGAGCCCACACTGTAACTAACTGCACTCCCTGAAGAAATACTATAATATTTTTGGGAAAAATGAAACAGTGATTCCAGAGAGGAGCAGACAGAGGGGTCTACAGTCTGTGTTTGATGCCAGCCTGATGCTACGTAATGATTGGCCAGTCTGTGTCCGGGGGCGGGACTTAGCGAAAAGTCACTTCGGATCCTACTAAAATAGGTGGGCACAAATTTGTGTGCTGGGCTAGCGAGCTGAACAGTCTCTGAGAACCACTGATTTGAAATGTGAAACTGCTTTACCCCATGTTTTTATTGGTTTAAATCAGGGGCTGTGTTTGTTGTGGTGAAGACGAGGCCTCTGCAGATAATTTGGCTCCCAGTAAATCTCCTTAACAATGAACACTGAAGGAATTCTAACCGAGAGAAGTTTCAGCTGGTTGCAATCTACAGTCCTTAATGTGAGACGCCAGTAAATCCCCCTAAATTTTACGCACTGCTCCTTTTAAATACATTTTTTTTAAGTAAAATTACTCTTTACATTTTTCCACAGTTGGTTTGTTTGACTCATTAGCAGTTTTCCTTGTGCAGTGACAGAAAATGTAATAATTACAGCGAGATATATAATGCCACATTGGCTAATGAGATGTTGCTGAGTAACACTCACAACATTTTATATCACATTTTGTTGCCAACGTGCTCGCTCTAACATTGTTGACTTGATTAGCTCCATAATGAAAAGTGTGGTCTTACAGTAATTATAAGCAACTTATGTGCTCATACAGAAAGTGCAATAATTGTGTGCGGTTGCCCTCCAAGGCAGTGTGTGGGCTTTCTTGTAGGTGTCATTATCTTCAGTGGTCACACAATAAACATCATCCTAACAGAGGAGCTTGTGGGCTCGTAAATCTGAGCCAACTGTGGTAATTACATAGAAAACCCAGGAGAATTTGATATTTTGTCAGTCCAGAATAGGTAGCGCACAGAAGAAGAGAGCAATGCATAACATAGAAAATGAAATAAAATTTTAAAAAAGGCATGGAGTTAAGTTGGTTGTCCAGGAGGGAAAGAGTCTGAAGCGAGGAAACATTCCTGAAAGTTCTTTGAGGCAGCTTGAAAGACTTTTCGAGCATAGTTACTGCCTTGATGTGCTCACAAAAACAAGATGATATATTGGCAACACAGTGAGTGTAAGCAGGTAATTCAAAGAGGAAGGAGTCCAAACTGTTTTGTTTTTTCAGGGAGTTTGCATTTAGTCCCAAACTTTTCCACTTAGTGATTCTCCTTTTTTTGTAGATGATACAGTGCTACAGACCTAAAAACTTGGACTAAGTGAACACAGGGGTTTATAGATGACTGTTCACTGGTTTGAAAGCGAGGACGACTGAGATTGTTGGGGATGAAATAAGCATCAGTGAGAGATGTGTGCATATGGGAAGTAGGGGATGCTAGAGGGAGTAAGGAGCGAGAGGGATGAGAAAGGAAGACACAAATAGCACTGCTAAAGGACTCTCTGAGATGTTTCCCACAGGGGCGAGGCTGATGTAATATTTAGAGGTACAAGGGGCACTAGTGTCACCTCCACTAGCTTTTAGACCTCTCTGAATAGCAGTCAAACACCGCCAACTCCCCTGGTGCAAAATGGCTGCACACAAGCGAAGTGACATCAAGCAAAAGCAAAGCACAGCTTATAGACTATTTATGTGAGTATGCAGCCCCCTAGCTAGCTGAGTGTAAATGCAGCTCCACGGCGGCACATCCACCTGTTCTGCAACTTCTGTCTATCTCGGCAGTATTTCAACATCCACAGCTCACACTGACTCACTGCCAAATCGTCGATTCAACACAACAAAAGCTGTTTTTGAGTGAGTTCTGTGTACCCCTCCAGAGGATTGTCGGTTTCAAATAAAAACTCTTCATAGCAGATTATGGAAATGCATGCTAAGTTTAGTCCATTATGTGCATGTATGGACCTGTATCCATTTAGCACCACTGTATATTTTTTTCAGGCGGTAATGCTGATGCTTGGGCTCAGTGCCAGTTGGCTGTCTATGACACAGAAAACCCATTTGAGGTACAGCACCAGTGACATAATGGATTAAACATTTTGCTTTATAGCCTCAGCTATTGCCATTTTTAACTTTTGAGCGGGTGCATCTATAGAAGCACTAACAGCGTACTCGCGGCGCAGTTGTGTTAGGTGTCAGATCTGTTTCATTGTTAATAGGAGAAAGAAGCACTTTGGAGAACTCTAGACTCTAACAAAGATTCCTCCAACTCCTGACTTATGAGAAAAACATCTACTGTATGATGGTTATGTGAAGTAAGTAGAAAATATTTGGTGATATTTTTCAGTTTCTGCTGTGAAAGTCGCTGGATGAATCACAGAAATGTCTTTCCTCTCGAATTCAAGTTTCAAACATACACGCACTTTGGCAGAGGCCATAAAATGGTCTCAAGTCCATGACTTCTTATTCTATCTTGAAACACCGACATCTTCATCATCAAACAGTCGAGTTTACTGCTGTCAGAACTTCACTCGGGTTCAGTTCAGTTTGCACGCCAGCCCAATGAGACTGTTTGAATTATTGATATGGCAGCTGAAACAGAGTATGACAAATACATGCACACACACACACACATATTCCAAGACAGATTACATGAACTTTCAGGCCCCTGGCCTGTGGGACCTTTCAGCGCCTCCCTCTAATGTCGAGAAATTTCTGTGTGTGTGTGTGTGTGTGTGTGTGTGTGTGTGTGTGTCCAGAGCGTGACAACAGGCCCTTTCATAAAGGTCTTGGCCCTTCATCTACCTTGGGGCTTAGACTGCATGCTGACTGCCCCTGGAAGGACCTACATCTCTGTGTCTCTTTTCCTTTTTTCTGTTTCTTCTCTTCCACCAGTCTCTCTTTAATTTCTCCCCCACCAATCTCTGCTCTCTTTGCTGTCATCACAATTAATTTCAAAAGACATATTGGCTTGTTCTGACCTACATCTCTTGTCTCTCTTGACCTCTTCCTTTGTATTTTTGTTTTCTATTTTCTACCTAGTTACTTTTCAGTAATACATTTCTTTTACTGGAAAGTACCCAAACTATACACCTTACTTTACTTTCCCCCTTCTCTGCACCCTCTGCTCCCCTCTTGGATTCCTCACACTTTTCTCTCGCTTTCATTCGTCCACTCATAAATATTCTCTTTCTAGGAAGATCTCCTTCACACTCACACCCCTGCACATGCTCTCACACCCGTGCGCACACTCTGGCCTCTATAAAATCCTCTGGTGATATTTACATCTCATGTTAAATGGATGAGCTGCGAGAAGGTGCCCTGCTTGCCTTTCTAATGTTGGCTGTTGTGAGATAGAGAAGACAGGTTTGGGATTATATCTCTATCAGATTTCTGTCCTGCTTATGTGACATAACACTGTATACAGTAAGCATGTTATGATTGTGTTATTGTCACAGCGATTTTGCAATATGCACACACTGTATGGTGTGATTTATATTTTTGGATGCAGGTAGTTTTCAGGAGGAACACTGGTATCCTGTTGTGCAGTTTGCTGAGACTACACTTTACTGTCATGTCCAGCAGGACTGTTAGGATTGTCCCTTGAGGCATTCAAGCAGTCAAGTCACACTGTGTGAGGCCACATGTGTGTGTCCAGGACAAATTCCTCCTCTTCCTCCTCCTCCGTGCCTTTTATTCAACCCTTTTGTTACTTTTCAACAAAACATGAGGTGAATGTGGCAATAACAACAACATGCCCTTTCGTTGACATGGAAAAATTGCACAAGATCTGTCAGCCCAAACTGCAATTACCGATGTGATGTGTTGAAATTGACGGCCATTTTTTTTAGAGTTTTCTTCTGCAGACGTTTTTGAACAAACAAGGTGAAAGTCTGGAAAGTAGGTTAGAGAATGTAAAAGCAGTGTATAGTCGCTGCTACTCAGAATGACCTAAATCATTTGGAAAAAAAACTGCCGAGTTGACATCATGTCATGACAAAATGGATTTAGAATAATAATTTCTGGGAGAGTTGTACATTGAGTCACAGGCGGACTACAGTCCCTGCTGCAGTTTTTCAAAAATAGATCACATGGCTACTGACAGTCCAGTCATGGTATAACTAGGGTGGAGTCTATATAAACAACACAGAGTATAGTCATGTTAATATGTTAGTGGATAAGAGCTGGAGGGAGAATCATCACAGTAAAATAAGTCAGTAAGGTTTTTTAATGGAACAGCCCTCTAACTATCAACATTAGCCGTATGGAACTAGTGTTTGCATGACATGGAGAGGTTTAGCCTAATACCATCAAGCATGTACTTTATTAAGTATTTATAACGGCTCTTGGTCAATTGAAAAAACTATATGCTAATTAAATTCACAATTAATCACTTTTTGTAAGAAGTGTGCAATTCAAATAATTTCTCTCAGTTCATCTTCTAATGTGTTCAGTGGGTTGTACCTTTAATCCATTGACCACTACACTCTAAAAAATGATTCATGTTTTTGGCATTAAAAAAAAGTTGTTTGTTTCATTAACGTTTTTCAGTCAGTTCTTTACTTATTTTAGGATATTGGTCAAAATCGAAAACATTTTTGACATTTTGGAGTAGGAAGGAATTCAAATTAAGATAAATACATAAGTTGGTTCAAGGTCATTAAGTTTTTCAAGGTCAAAGCAGATCATGTTGATTACACCAAACTAACTGAGTTTATCAGATTACTCATTGGATTTACTCAATAACTGCCTAGTTGGAACTACTCAAAAAGATGCGTGCAAATTGTTACCTTAATGTTTTTAAGTTGAATGAGTAGATTATTTTTTTGGAGTAGTCTAGCTGAAGCGTTAGTTACCGTTTTCATTTTGGTAGGGTGCCTTGCTTTGAGATGATATGTCAAAGACAAATTACTTTTGAGGAAATTCAATTTGCCTCGCAAACCATCAGGCAACATTTATAAAGAAACTTTTTCCTCAAAACTCCAGCACTGTCCATATCCATCTGCAGCCAGGATGGTTTGGTTAGGCAGCAAATGTTGTCACAGTGTTTAGTTGCCACATCAAGTCAACAAAACACAGCTGTTACTTTTTTCAGAGCAGTCACAAAAATTAACACATTGATTTTCACCTCATATATACACATGTGGCAGCCACAGTTTTTTGAAAACAGTCACTGGAGAATAATCGTTGGAGATTTAATTTCTTCAAAGCTGTGAACTAAAAAAAAAAAAAATGTACTTTAAGTCAGAAGGCCAATGAAGAAAACAAGATTAAGGATGAAAATGATAATGATGATATTACTACTAGTAATAAATGTTATTTATATAGCACCTTTCATACAAGAAATGCAGCACAAAGTGGTTTACAATAAGGGGTCCATGTCATTGGTCCGACATCCCATTAGTCCGACTGTCCGCGATGCTGAACAGCTCCCGGCGGGCGTATTTCTGCCTTGATGGTGCGCCCTTTACCGGCTCTGGGTCAGCTGGGAAAGGCTTGAGGCGGAGCAGGCTCACAGCTTATGTGTTTGTCACTTTCTTTTTCATTTTAACCCACACCATGATCTTTTCCTGACCCTAACCAAGTGGTTTTTGTGCCTAAACCTAATCAGACCTTAACCACAGGGCATCATGATGATTTCGGAACGGACTTCGGAACAATGAGTTTAATATGGTTGGAACAATGTGATGTCGGACCAATGGGCAGTTCCCACAATAAGGGCATTATAAGCACTGAGGTCGTCATATGAAAGAAAGAATAAATGTAAAACCAAACTGATTCATACAATCATAGAATTGTGAAACTATTAATCATAACATCAAGTTAGATTTTAAAAGAGTTGCAGCAGAGTGAAGCGTAATAGAAAGAGTTTCAGGCCTGTCTCAGGAAAAGTCGGAGCTAGTTAAAGGCTAAAGTGAACAGCTTTCTTTTAAAAATAGTAGTGTGTTCCATGGCTTTGGGGCGTAATTGACAAAGGCTGCATGCCCGATCTTCCAGCTGTTACTGTAACCTCCAAAAAAACAGCAGCAGATGATCGCAGTGTTCTTGGAGGCAAATGGTTAACAAGGGAGTTAGCAACGTAGCTCTGTCCCTGCTCATTTAGGGCGTTGTATACCTGGAGAAGGACCTTAAAATCAGTTCTTAATGTAACAGGAAGTCAGTGTGGAGCAGCTTAGACTGGCCTGATATGGTCTCTCTGGTTAATAGCCAAGCTGCAGAGTTTTGAATGAGCTAAAGTCTCTCAGTGGTGTTTTTGGGAAACCAGTAAAAAGTGCATTACAGTCGTCGAGTCGGCCTGAAATAAAGACATGAAGGCACTGACGCTTAGATCTGAATCAAGGATCACACCAACATACCACTAACCGACAAATCTAACTGTGAATTAGCATGATGTAGCTTTGACTTCAACCCCTTCCTGTATGCATGTGCCCTATATAGTGTTATGCTCTGCTGAGACCTATAAATGTAGCCTGGGAACACTTTGTACAGTCAGTGCATGTCTGGTATTCAGCTGTATGTAATGGACTTTGCTGAAAGTGCTGTACTAACCTTCAATCATAAACCTGTAATACTCAAAGATGAACAGGGATCATGTAATTGAATGGATTAATGTCGTTTCATCGGACTCGTTCGTAGCACACATGATAGGTCATGTGGAAATACACAGAGTGTGAATGCACTGCCACAGAGGTCCTATAGGCACTCAGAAAAGTTCAGTTAACGTCACCGTGAGTCACCACAACAACAAGGCAACAAGGGAAGCTGACATGACCATTGTGGGATGGAAATGCACTTTGCCAGTGAGATGCTGGAGCCGTGTTCATGATTTAGTGTCTCCTGTTAATCTTCTCTCTCCATCACTCAACCTTTCTTCTCGCAGCCATCTATCTCTCCCTCTTTATGTCTGTCTCGTTGTTGACTTCTCTCTCGCGCGCGCTGCCATTCTGCTCTGCTGCTCTGTCTCCTTGTCTGTCTCTTAGTCACCTTGAGATTCTGAGTGTCCATTAAGGCTTTCAACTTTTTCTGAAGCACAGTGCTTTCAAAGCTTCTCTGGGTTTACATTATTTTCACCCACGACTGGCTATTCTCATCCCAACGTGAAAAAACATCCGCAAACACGCACACGAGCCTCACAACATTTGAGTATAAAACTCAAAGGATAATTCTGACAGTTTTTTCTGCCTCCACTTCCTGGGATCAAATGTTGTGTCGACCATTTATGCCACACTGTAAATCCTCTATCTCCATAGCTCTAAAACCTACTTCATTCTACTGTACATGTAAATCCTACAATAATGATACTTGAGAGTGAAACATATCAGTCTGCATGTGTCTGTAGGCATCAATAGCTCAAGTGTGAATAAGAGGTTTTTCTTTCAGTTGCTGGTAAATAGTTTTTTTTGCGAGCCATTCCTTGTGCAGGACAGCATGTATATGCACACACAGCCACATAAAATGGATCGGGAACAATGGAAAGTCAGAAGCAATGAATCCTGTGTGTGTGCGTGCGAGTGTGTGGTCCTGTCAGCTTTTCAAAGCAGCGCCAGTAGATTGGTTTGTCATGTTGCTGACTGGGTGCTTCAGTTTTTATCCAGGGCAAAGCCTTTTTTCTCTGCAACACACACATAAACACAGTGTGGGTTTGTCTGTCTGTGCTGGCTCAAACTGCTGTCCTGGTTTCAGAATAGCCATTTGTCAAAGTCACTCTCTTTGTGTTGGCAAGTTATGCGGAGCTTTCTTCCTCTCTGCGTGTCTCTCTCTTTGTTTGTGTGTAAATATCTGTCTCTCACTTCTCTTTTCATGCCCCTGTTTTTCCCCGTCCCTCTTGCGTTGTGTGTACAGAGTGTGGGTCTGCACATATGTTCTGCAGTAGTCGTTGGGGATAAATGTCTGAGCTTATATGTATTTTTTTGTTTAATGCTTCGTTTAATGTGGGGAAGATTGTCAACATATTGTGAAAAGGGTGGGGAAGCGTTTATGTATATTTTTATGTGCTGAAAAACATGATAACAGCAACATAAAAATGACTTTTACGAGTATACCAGTGCATTTGAAACACATGCTTGAGGGTGGATTTATTCCCATTTAATGTGGTTGAACCTCTGTTGGTGGCCCAGCTGACCTTATCATAAAATGCAGCTGTAATACTCAATAAAGTTTGTTATTAACTAGCCATGCATCATTAAAAGTGCAAAAGACCTGAGCTCATTTGGTCTTAATCAAGATCATTAAATGTCACTGTCACACAGCCGAGTATGTGAGTGTGTGGACACAAGGCACGTATGCGAGTACATTCGCTTATATGTGTGCGGATGGGTATCTTTGCCCGCCTTTATTTTAATATATAAATTTATATACCTCCATAAATTATAGATGTTTATCTGCATGTGGCTGTTGAAGTGAAGAAACAAGTGTTTTATTAATATAACCTTAATGTAAGTTAATGTGAATCCATTAAACTGTTAAGTTTATGAAGCGTCTCCTGAGCGGCAAAGGATCTGGCGAATCTGTGCCTCTGCGTGTGTGTGCGTGTGTGTGATCTGTGTGAATAAATGTCTTTTGAATCCTATTAAACGAGGGCAAGAGGCACGTGTGCAGAGGAAGAAGGAGAGGCAGAAAGTGAAAACAAATTTGACTGATGCGCTCGTATAGAAGAGAAAGTGCAGACGTAAACAAATAAAGACACCACATTAATTCTATAGACCACGTCACGTTACTCTGAGGGACAATGATAATTCTATTTTAATCATTGTTAGTGTTCCAACAGTGAGCACAGTACAGAGATTTGCATGAAGACGCATCAAGCAAATGAGTTTTTAATGCATTGAATGAAGAGATACAGATATATGTATGTATGTGTGTATATATATATATATATATATATATATATATATATATATATATATATATATATGTATGTACTAAAGGCAAACCGAAAAAGAGAGATTACCATATTGTTGCACTAACAGCTCTTCAGCTATTACTTTGGAGTCAGTCGTGAGCATTGGGGACTGTGAGTGTGTGTGTTTGTGTGTGTGTGTCTGTGTGCAGCACAGCCATCAGCCAGCTGCTCTCCAATTATACAAATGTAGCTCCGAACAGGTGGAGGATGGAGGAGGATTTCACTCGACCATCTATGTCTGTCACAGAAATACGGACAAACTATATGTCCAGTCGATACACCGTATGCACACGCCACCCACTTAAAGCAGGATTACGTGCGTGCATATGTGCGTGTGGATGCATTTTTTTTTACTTTTAAAGATGATATTTGTAGCCTAGATACATATTTGATTATATCTGCAGCCCACATACAGATTTCGCACAGGAGCTTGAGGTGTAGATGTTGGTTTATTTTTTGAATTTTTCTAGCTTTGAGTACACCTTGCTGTGCGTGCTCCCTTGTGTGCGTCTGTATAAGAATGTGTGTGTGTGCATTTTGGCAGAGCGCTATGGATGTGCACAAACAACCCTCTGTGTAAATAGCTCATTAGCGGTAGGGGGGCATACCCGTGTGTGTGTGTGTGTGTGTGTGTGTGTGTGTGTGTGTGTGTCTCGCTCTCTGTGTCTATGTGTGTGTTGATTGATGGGGTCACAGCAGGGTGCAAGGCCTACTTACAACCCTCCCTCCCCACTCCCTCCGCCCCCCTCGCCCCTCCGCTCCTGTTCCTCCCTCCCATCGCTCTGTTCTATCCTCGTTTAATCTGGCAGCGGAGGCAAAGGAGAGCGGATGCGAGAGTCACCAAGGGACACTGCTCATCTTCAAACATCACACTGATGCCTCTTTTTCCCCGTCTCGTCACCTTGTCTCTTTACTTTGCCCTCGCTTCTCTCTCCTCCCTGCTCGCCCTGTTTCTCCACCCCGCAGTTTTGTCTCCGCTTTAACTTCTCCCGCCTCCCTCGTGCCGAGAAACGGAGCGCACAGCCTGGGTGATGCAAGACACCTTGTCACTTTTGTTTTGTGCTCCCCACTTTTTTTGTCTGAATTGGAACTTTTTTTTCGTTTTATTTGAACTTATTTGAAATCAAAAATACTATTGGGAGTGTCACCAAACAGACCCAGCCTCACATATGGGTCTCTGTTTGACACACTTCTGAATTTTATTCCCTCTGTCTGGATATCTGCTCTGATGTGTGATACCCTTCAACCCCTTCCACTCCCTTATTCTCATTTCATTTGTGTGTCAGATCTTCTTTTACCTTACTCTCGCTTTCCTAAAGTCTACCAGCAAAGAGGAAATAACTCTAATCCAAAAACTGCTTCTGTGAGTGAGAGGAAAATGACTGTGTGTTGAGACAAAGAGGGGAAGAGACTGACTGTGGAGGAACAGGCAGACAGAAATGTTGGAGACACATCAACTTAAAAGTAAAATTTGTCATGAAAAAGCACCATCTGATATTTTGCTTTTGAGTGTTTTGATGGTCCTATTTTATACTCGTGTGTTGTACCTTTTCTACTTCACTGTTCCAGCACACGCTGCCAGCAGTTTTCACTGAATGGCTATTTATACAACTTATTCATATCTGTGTAATGTTTTTGAATCAGCTGTGTGGAGGAAAGGTAATTTTACTCTTGAGCTGTTTTTCTTTCCCTGGAAGATTGGAAAAATAATTCCCCACTTCACATATAGGCGTGAATTCATACATACGTGAAAGTAAAATACAAACAGTTGGACGAAGCAGAGCTGTGCGCAAAATGTTATTTGTCTAAAACAAAATAAAAACACGCTTAGGAACTCATTTTGTCTCACTGTATCACTTTGCTTCTCCATTAACTAATGAGTGTTCATGATCGTTTCTGAAGGCTTTACAAAAGACACTCAATCAGCAGATGAGTGTGTATATTATTTATGTGTGAGAGGTTTGAGAGGATGGAGGGGTGTGTGTTTTTGGGCTTTAACATCGCATGTATGTGTGGGAGTGTTTAGCTGCCAATGAAAATGAATAGGGGGCGGTGGACGGTATTGTGTGGAGTGAATGAGTACTTAAAGACCACCACCACAGCCGATGAACACACACAACACACACACACACACACACACACACACATGCTCACGCACTCTCTGAAACACCACTAAAACACTTGACCTTTCACCCCACCTCCTCCGGAGCCAAGTCATTTTATTGGCTGTCCATCTTTTCACCCCGACCAGTCCAAACAAACGGGCTCTTTGTTTATGAACTTTGGCTTTGTTACTGTGTCAATCCACCGCTGGCTAGCTTGGCTGCAAGTGTGTGTGTGTGTGTGTGTGTGTCGTGTTGGCATGTAGGTTTTTGTGCGACTTTCTGTGTGTATTTATGTTGGTTTCCTGACAAAGAGAAAGTGGTTTTTGATTGTCTTCCTGTGCTAATGTTAAACAAAAGCTTAACCAAAGCCAGCAGTAGCGAGACAACAGAGCGGGACCGACTTAGAGAGAGACACTGTGACAGTCGGGGGGAGACAGGTGGACTTGTCAGGCCTAGAGACAGACAGGCAGGCAACAGTCAAACATCCAGACAGTCAGGAAGGCAAAGGAAACAGGGGAGTAAACACGGTAAGAATGTGTGTTTGGAGAGGAGATTTACAATCAGATAGCCTTAGTTAAACACTCTTCTTTCTTTAGAGTGAAATAGAGAGTCAGATAAGTAGACAGGGACATGAGGCACAAATGAGAGTCGTGGGAGGAATAGACACTAACAATAATGAAAGATGGGTGGGGGCAAATTGGCAATAATCAAACTTTATCTTTGGTATTGTTCCCATAGCAACACTATAGAGCTCTGTGGGAGAAAAGGTACAGTAGACTTGGATAATTATGGTGTGTGTGCCTACATACATCTGTACATTAGAATAGATCTGAACATATTTCCTTTTGTATGTGAGCATAGGGCTGGGTGATATGGACAAAAATTCATATTTACAGGCTGACTGGTGATACATGTTATATATCTCGGCATATTCAATGAAATCAGCAACATGTTCAGTCGCAAGTGAAAGCCACATTTAAGATGTCATAAGCACTTTCCCTGTTTGAAAATATACAGCTGCAACAGGTGAATGAAAAGTTATATAAAATGAATAGCAGGGCTGTACGTTAACTTTTTGCACACAGCACTGGAGCTACAGAGGTTTAAAGGTTTGCAGCACAGACACAAAACTATAACATTATGAAATTATCAAGTAGGCCTAAATCCATTGAAGTTTGACACAATTAAAAAACTTTGTGAGGGAAGTTAAGAAGTCGTTTTCCGTGGCCTTCAAATGATTCTAGTGCTGGAAAATGATTCAAATCTTTTTATTTATTTAGGCTATTAATCTTATGTATGCACACAGCATCAACAGAGAGGCCGAGGGAGGGAAGGAGCGAGAGGCACTTTGTCTGCGATATACTTGTCTTGTATATGAAACGTCTGTTTTGTCGCTGCATTTCTTTAAAGACATCTGTCGCCATGTCACACAACGGAGATGCACACTGGTATGTATTATGTAATGCTACTTGACCCTATATATGAATATAAAGTTTTATCATTGTATTGCCCAGCCCTATATGGGCAGCATATAGAGAGGCCAATGTATGAACAATGTGTCAGCACAAAAACTGCCTGTCTTTCCTACACATAAACTGATATTTATAAGGGTAGAATGTGCTCACTTCATGCAGACTTCAGACCAGGCATGAGCATGGAGCTGAGATAGACGCAGGTGATATGATGAGGCGGAGACTTGTTTGCCAGTTTCAGTGATTGAGTGATGAATTTCATCAGCAGTTCTATTAACATCTGAGCCGTCGTCTCCCTGTTAACAGCTGTTTAATTTTATCCCTAAGTGTGAAGTACTTCAGTTCAGTCAGTTTCAACATGAGCATTATGAAAACACCATTGATCCTCTGATTACTAATAATAATGATCTTATGGAGAGACATGATGAATTGATGGTGTGGTTTGCTAGAAATAGCCGCAGCCGCGCGTAATGACAGCTGCTCCGGCACTGTTGGAGAACCTTGCTGATATGACAGTGTGTGAAATCGCACTTTTCTTTGCACTAGTACATGCAAACAGATGTTTAAAGGTGTTTGTGCATCCATTTATGGTGAGATGTAATTGTGGAAATGAGGCTTGTGCACATGCACCAGCTCCACAGTGTCTGAAACAGAAACATGCATTCACATCTCTGTCCTTGTGTATACACACGGTTTTAGACGTGAATGTACATAGCACTTTATTTATCAGGCCCCAGGTGTATCAGAACTCATGAATAGGTATTTATTCATGCGTGGATTAGGTATGTAAAATAAATCTGAACGTATAATTTTGTGTGTATGAAAGCACATCTAGCCTACAGTCATGTGTGTGTGTGTAGCCACGGAGAGGAAAACTCTACTGACACCCTCCTACCTCCAACCCAGCTAACTTCTCTTCAAGTGATTATCCTGTGAAACTAATAAAAATGGAAAAGGTAATTTGATGAATGAGAGAAAGTGAGGAAGAGGGCCTCTCTCATCTGAAGGATGAAAGGGAAAGGGGGAACTGAAATCTATATTTAGCCTATTATTGTTAAGAGAGCAATATGCAGGCAGATTGTAGATCAAGGTTGCCTGTTCACACTGGGACTTCATTCTAAATCAGGGAGGAATTTTTAATTAAGCAGGCAAGTATGGAAAGACAGCATGTCAGGGAAATAGTTTCATAGATGTTGCTGGGATTCTTTCAGCATCAAAACAAATGTTCAAATGTGCGTTATTGTTTTTGTAGTAAAAGTATATTTCACACTGCCTATCTGTGCTTTTGACTTTTAAAGATGCTGACATGAACATCAGTGACTAAAGGAAAGTACTTTGCCTCATTAGATAAGAATTTCACATGTTAAGAAGGTGAGAAATTAATTTCCTCAGATCACTGTGACTTTACAGGTAACAGCAATTACGGTGCGTACGTTTTGTACTCAGAGGTCGGAAATTCCCAGTTCCCAGTCGGAAGTTTAAACTCGAACGCACTCTGATATCGGATTTCCAACTCGGAAACTTGGAGCAACTGCATCAACCCCAACTTACAAATTCAAGATGGCTGCCGGTCACATACATAGTGCGTAAACACTCTGCAAAAGTACTGTTTATAGCAATTCTGTCTTATTTGTTTTACATTAGGCCAGGCTCATCTGCGGCTTTCACCAGTTGGAGTGCATGGTGGTTTTGAAGCTGTCTATACTCCGAACGTGCAAGGGCAACAAAGGCTTTCTTGCGGGCGCCCATGTTTTTTTCCGACTTGTCCACCGTTGTCAACAAGAATGCAAAAACTGTTGTCAACTCAGAGGTGATATCATTGCCGCTTCCGACTTCTGACCTCGGAGTACAAAACGAACGCACCATTAATGCTAAGCTCTTTATGATGTTCAGCTAACTCCTATGTAAAGGTGTTGTGGAGTAAAATGGAACATAAGTGTGATTCGGCTACATTAAAGTCAGGGCTGGATCTTCAACCACGGGACCTCAGCAGGTTTTGTCTCTGCATCTTCTCTTCCACAGAATGTGTAATTTCTTGATACTGTTGCTGCTGAACTCTCTTTGTTGGTCACCAAGGCACTTTTTCTTTGTCTCCACTATATCCTCTCTTCATTTCCTCTGTTCTCCCTTTTTTTTCTTTGTATCTGTCTCTCTTAACAGTTGTGGTTCAGTAGAGGATTTATTATATTTGTGACAGCCTTGAAATTAACTGGAATGGAAAGCAACATTTGAAAGGAGATAGGGTGAGAGGGAGCATGGCATGACTTTTTCTTTCTTCTATTTCAAAGGAAAGTGGGACTCTTGTCACTCTCAGCACACATGTGTTTATATTTCTTTCCTATTTGCATCTGAAATATTTCCATAGTAATTTCCTATATGTGCTCATCACAGTCTACCTCCGCCCTTGAGAGTTCAACATTGAAAGATTTAATTCTGCACTCTGCTGAGGCAGACATTAAAGTGCCTGACACGCTTGGGGCAGCACCACAGCATTATTGTTTCATGTTGCTCCCGAAAAGGAGAAAAATAAGTTAGGAAAGCTGTACCAATGGACCTGAAATGAAACTGTACTGACTATCACACCAAAGAGATGCAGATCAGAGTAGATCAACACTATGTCACTTATCTTATACTTTGCAGATGCATTTTTTCTGTCCTTTGTTGCCTTAGAACTTATAAAATTCTGCTGGTAATTTACAAGCACATGGCACACAGTATGAACTCATGAATTCAGAAAGTGTCCAAAAACCCTTTAAGCAAGAAGGAGACACTAGTTCCTGTAAAATATTTGGAACATCAAGTAGTCGTAGCACAGCTAGACACACAGCCCTGCAGAATGTAGAACAGAGACATTAAATGTTTGCTGTCCTGGGTTTAAAAAAAACTTCATCTTTGGTGCTGTGGGGAAAATAAAACAAATCGTCTCTGTGTGGTTGAATCTGTGGTTATTTTTCAGCTGTGGCTTGGCTTCACAAATTCGCTGGTGTTCACTTGTAATTAACAAAACATATTGGTTGTGAAATTACAGGGAAAGCTCGCTGTGCTCCGTGTCGAACAAGTAATTCATCCCTTCATCCACGATTCCACCCAGCTGGTCATCCATTCATTTATTCGGTCATTTCTCTGTACAATCAGTCAGTCAGCGAAGCATGCTCCGAATTGTCTGCTGTGTATAGAATACCTTACAGACAATCAATAAGGCTTTAATTCATCACTCAAAGATAATTTCATGCTCTCAGAAGCCCATTGGTTATATTAATACATCTATTAAGGCACTGGGCTATGAACTTAATATTACTCAGCCTCAGAGGGAGTGGAAGTGTGCCATGACCAGGGCTATATCTGCCTGTTAAATGAGAGTTTAAACTGTTAATCATCTTGGTTAGCTTCCCTCTCAGACGAGGTCCAGCACTCTAATGGCTAATAAGACTCTAAAACACTCTCTGCACTGCCAGAGGAAACGGGCAGTTCGACTGCAGACCTGAGTGCATACTGCTCTTCCTCTTGAACTTTTGCTGCACTGAAATGATGGCGGCAACCTCGTCCACCTTCCACTGTTATTTGTGACTGAATGCTGTATTTCCATTAACAATCTGCCTTCTCAATAATGTGGAGCAAAATACACTATAAAAGCCACTTATTTTGAGCTTTACAAAAAACGGAAACACAAAGACACAAAAATCCTGTGTAGTCTGAGGAAGTGAAAACTGTTATGCAAAGATTCCATGTCTATGCTGGCCAACGAGGGCAAACACACAAGAGCTGCCCAAAACAGACCAAACAAAAGGAGCGACGTCTGCAAGCTACTCCAGGCAGTCAACTCTATTTGCACTGATTCATACACATATGTCATACGTCACCATCCATACGTCATCTGCAAAACACACCCTCCCAATTTGGCGATCTATTCCCAGCCATCTCTTTGCCTGCTGCCCTGCATCAGTACTGCTGCTTTCTCTTTCAGCCCCACCTCCACCCCAGCATCCACCTGCAGGCTCTGGCTAAGGGGGGAATATTTAATCATCACTCGTCAATAACTCATGTAAACATATCTGCGGGGGGCGATGGGGCCAGAGTCTAGATGCCAAACTCCAACTATGTTCTGCTGTTGAAATAAACATTTAAAACGTGAGCTGTCTGACTGAAGTGAGAGTGTTTGTTATTTGAAGTGTGAAGAAAATGGAGTAAAGAGAGGACGTAAAAAGGCACATATTATTTTTTATATTTGGACTTGGTCTTTGGCCAAGAAGTCCTTCATCTACAGTGCCATCAGTATCCTTAACTCAACAGACTGATATGTTTTAAACCACAGACAGACAATAAGCTGATCTAATGTGTTGGAAATGTTTTGTAATATGCTTGTCATACTGACTATTTGTTTGCTTTTTACAATGTTGTCTTTTGTATTTGGGGAACTGAAGACAAATTTCCACCCATGGTAGATAATAAACATCTATTCTATTCCAAAAATAAAGCCTATCCCAGCTGACATTGGGTGAGAGGCAGGGTACACCCTGGACAGGTCACCAGGCTATCACAGGGCTGACACATAGAGACAGACAACCATTCACGCTCACATTCAATTTAGTGACAATTTAGAGTCACCAATTAACCTGTGTGTCTTTGGACTGTGGGAGGAAACCGGAGTACCCAGAGAAAACCCACACTGACACAGGGAGAACATGCAAACTCAGAGGTGCTCCCTCCAGGGATTGAACAAGGAACCCTCTTGCTGTGAGGCAACAGTGCTAACCACCACACCACTGTGCTGCCCCCAACCAGTTGATATTTTATGGTATTAGCCATGAAAAACGCAAACTGTCTCACATGAGAGATGTTGCCTGGCTGGCAGTGAGTCTGGAGACAGGCATGAAACATAAGGTAATGGAAGATGTACTGTAAAACACCATTTTTGCAGTGTTTTTTAGCAAGCTAGCTTTCCGTGTGCATTGCAACCATTCATTCATTCATTCATTCATTCATTTTCTGTAAGTGAATGTGGGGATGCTGGAGCCTATCCCAGCTGACACTGGGTGAGAGGCAGGGTACAGCCTGGACAGGTTGTCAGACTATCACAGGGCTGACACATAGAGACAGACAACCATTCACACTCACACCTACGGACAGTTTAGAGTCACCAATTAACCTGCACGTCTTTGGACTGTGGGAGGAAGCTGGAGTACCTGGAGAAAACCCACACTGACATGGGAAGAACATGGAGTGCATTTTTGAATTGGCATCATTTCTAAATCAACAGCACGTTTCCCCCAATGAAAAGGTTTTGGGTCATTTTCGGACATTTGCCCTTATCAGCTGCCGTACATGTCTGATTAGGATGCTATCCCAACATGGAACAGATGAAAGATTAAATGCAGAGGCAAATAAAAGAGAAATAAAAAGGGGAAAAAATGACACAAAAGGAAGAAGCATTAAGTGTTATCGGAGAGACAGGAAGAAGTTGATGAAAAGAGTTGTGGGAGGAACAGACATGAACAATAACGGGTGATGAAAGTCCCAATGATTGATGAGTCATCTTCCACAGCAGATAATGGCAGCTATCACTTTTTTGACTTGATGGCTTCAGGCCTTTTTTCTCTTTTAGTGCTTTTCCACTGCACTTTGTGTTTGCTTTTTTTCTCCTCCTGTTTCTAGTATTTAAATGCAGTCACTGTGCGAAAATGTGCTGGCAGACAGCTGTTTTGGGAATAGCTTGTACGAGTGAATGATTGATGAGTGATCTGTGCTCTCTCTTTACCGCCTCTTACCGTCACAGAGGTTCTTTAAATGGAAGCTTGGAAAGTTGAGGTATTCACTGTAGGTTTGCTCCTGTCTGTGTCTCTGAAGTGGCAGCTACAAAATATGATGCTGGTCATTATTAAAGGAAGAAATAAGTAGTTGAGGCTGCTTTCTATTATTGTACATGTCTGTGAGGCCAGAACAGAGGGTTCTGTTTAAGAATGAAACTAAAGAAAGGGTGCATTTCCATTGGTGGTGAAAGACAGGGCGGACCTCACAGGACTGTAGGGTGAGGCGGTATGTATGCAAGTGACAGTCTATTTTAGCATGATACTGTATGTGTGTGTTACGTGTCATATAAAGGCTTTCTGCATGACATATTTTACTGTGATGGGGTGTGTGTGTGTGTGTGTGTGTGTGTGTGTGTGTGTGTGTGTGTGGTGCTGAGAGGTTGTGTGGTCTCTTGTCAAAGGTCTTTGACTGATGTAGTGCCGGGGTCAGCCGAGCAACAGTGGTAATGAAAGAAACAGGCCAACGTGTGTGTGTGTTTGCGTGTGTGTGAGTCCTGACCTGTGAGAGACGGAACAGAGTTACAGCAGCAGGGGGTCTTCCTCGCTATTACAAAGCCACACACCTGGCTTCCATTACACACTAGTTTGCACGCAATCACACTGCCTCCGTCTCTCTCTCTCTCAGCCCATCACGCTGTGTAGTGTGCCGCTGGAGCCATCAGACGCCATAATGGAAGCACTTTCCCATCCGCTTCAAGGCATTGTTGACCACTTACAAATGCACACTATACACACAGACACGCACACAAACACACAGACAAATACTCTTACAGAGGCAGCCATGCAAACCGCACACACACAGCGGAGCCTGAAGTCCAGGCCTTTACAAAATTACAGACTATTTCAACCCTTTATTGAGTGACAGTGGGCAATTTAGCTTTGCTAATGTCCCTAAAGCACATCACACCGCAGACACACACACACACACACACACACATATATATATATATATATATATATATATATATATACACACACGTATACACATACACGCAGACATTACAGGAATTCTCTTTAAGCACACGGGAAGCAAGCTGCAATGATCAGTGTTTTCTTTTGGATTTAACCTCAGGGTTAGGAGAAAGCTCCACTCAGCAATTTCACAACATCACTGCTCTCTGTCACAACTTAGGGACAAATGCATGTAAAGAAAATGGAGAAATATATCAGGTAGCTAACTTTATGAACCACACGCATTATAGTATATATTTTTAGTATTCATATTTCTTGACATGACATATTTTCCTTTTAGTTGAGTGGTAGAGTAGGGCTGATACAGACTTTCCCCACTGAGGGTGCTTTCAGACCAAGAGTTGTCTTGCTTTGGTCTGAATCAGGGACTCATTTTGTTACAAAGTTATATAATTGCCAAGAGTAGGTTCATGTTCTCACGGCAGCATTTACAAGTGGACCACATAAAATGCCTGCTTGAGAAGCTGCCCTTGATTGGTCAGAATTTCCATGTGGGAAAAATCCAGGAAGTAAACAAAACATTGAAGAAGAGCACACTTGCAAGATAAATGTGACACTTTCTAATGTCACAATGGAGGGACAACTACGCAGGTTGATTTTAGCGCTGCTCATCGTGGACTATATTGCTGTCATTGTTCATTTTAGTCAAACCATACAGTTTGAAAACGAGGCGCGGCTCCAATTAGAAAACAATGTGTTGATGCATTGGATGTGCTGAATGTGCATATTAAGGCAGTACAGGAGGAGGTGCACATTAATAATCCTCCAGGACTGTAACATGCTCATGTTTAACCCAAACAATGTGTCATGTGACTGCAGTTGGTTCAGATCGAGGTCGGAACACGTTCTCACCACAAACGAACCGCACCAGAGTTTGTTTGTAACCCAGACAGAGACCTCCTTGAAGAGGTGGTCTCGGTCCAGTCACATTTATTAGTGCGTACCTGAGTGTGATTGTTGTGTTCATACCTGCCCAAATGAACTGTACTTAGTGGGCAAATGAACTTGAGTTCACTTGAAACAAACCAAACCGTATAGGTGAGGAAGCACCGTAAGTGTCGTGCTTGACTCAGCAGCCTCTATCTAGTGGATCATAATGAGACCAGGCTTCGATTCTACCTCTCCTGCCAGTACATTTTATAGTGAACGGGGAGGTGGAATAAAGCCACAGCCTTCCACCTTGAACAAGCTGTATTAAAGGGGCACGAGAGAGCCCTCGTCTCATCACCCCCAAAAACACATGAACTTTTCAGAGAGAAACACAATCTGCTGTGCACGTCTTTAACCCCTACCACCTCTACTGAAATTTGATCACCTTCCTGTTGCTGCCTGGGTTCAGCAGTAAATTGTGCATGGCTCCACAGACATTAGTGGCTCCATGAGTTTGTTTTTAACACAACACAATATGTCAATCAAGTTGTCATATTGTTTACTACAAATGCAATTCAAGTTGGAAATAGCTCCGTTATGCCGCCAGTACATGATGCCAGTGTCGGCTGTTTTTAATTTGCCAGAACGTGTCATTGTGAAAGGTTCTGGTTCAGCTGGTTTGCATAGAATCAAACCGGTTTAAGCTCATGAGCTAACCAGAGGTGGACCCAACTTCATTGGGTGGATAATATGACGTTGGCTCTCATTAAAGCTCTTGTCTGATATGTCAGCCATAAATAGATTATTGCACATTACATATAGTGCCTGTGCTGGTGAATACAGTGTGTCAGCCGTTAAGTAACAAGATTTTGTGGTCACCACCATTGCATACTGTACCACTGAAGTTTATTTTTCAACTTTAAAGTATATCACAGAGTATGTTTTTTATGCCATGCAAAAAGAGAGATAAAAAATCTGGGCAGTTTATTATTAGATTTATTGCCTTTGGTCTCCATCCTTAGAAACTGAAAAAGAAAATTAGCTTTAAAGGGTTAATCCACTGAATTTAAACATTAATGTACCTGTTAATGTCATCTGTGGCTCTGGGTAATTTTTGTGAAATCTGATGTCACCTGGGTAATCTGTGCTTGAACTTTTCAGTATAAAAAATGCTTTAACAGGCTCTAAACAAAGATGCATTTGAGTTGCATTATGGGAAGTGTAGGGTCCAGTCAGGATATCTCTTTTCTTTTTACCTTGTCCCTCTCAAGCCCCCCAACTGAAAATAGAGAATACCAGATAATGTAGAATACTAAATCACTAAAGTTTCCTTATTAACTTCACTAAATATTTTCATGAACAGATATTTCAACTGAAGTATTAAAATGTTTGAAATGTAAGAAGTAATTCTTAGCATGCTTCAGGGTTAAAAGACGTCCTGTGAGTGAGAGAGACAGAGACTGATGATACATTCATTGCTTTGACAAGAGAGACAGACAAACCTAAACAGAAAGAAAAAAAGAGAAGTGGTGGAGGCATGTCGTTCCATAAGTGTAGGTATACATTAGCCAGCCGTTACCAACAGGAGATGTTGACACAGGCCCCTGACCCACTGCCTACTGCACACAGAAATAACATGCTTTTACACAGTGGCAGCAACACCCAAGATTCCTCACAGATCAATTACCTATGTATGTGTGTGTATCTTCAGTGTGTGTGTGTGTGTGTGTGTGTGTGTGTGTGTTATGTGGAGAGGAGAGGCAAGTGTGTGCCTGTGTGTCTTCCTGTGTAAAAGGAATGCATTCATTCTGACTGAGCAGAGCAGAACCAGGTTCCTCTCAAAGATTATGTAGCACCCCGCTTCTCTCTCTGTCTCTCAAGCACACACTCTTGCACACACACACTTAGAGGAACACACATGGGACATACCAGGGCACTTTGTGATTGGGCTTAATGACCTTAGGAACAACAAAAGGCCTTTCAGCTTTCTTGTTTAGCTGTCGTTTGCTGCGTCGCTCATTAACTCCCACAGGAAGTCGTTAAAGCCAAAAATCCATTCTGATAGGTCAACGGCAGCTGAAAAGGTTCCCATAACCAGGAAGTAATCAGGTGCTGATTATCAACATGACGCCAAGTGGTATTAGGCTTTCTGTGTGTGTTTGTTTGTGATTGTATCTAACTTTTTGTAGTTGTGCCAATTGTGAGAGCGCTGCGCACGATATAGAGTAGTTTTTTGTTGCTGATGTGAAACGTTTTATGTTGTGCATTTGAAACTTGAGCTTTGAACAATGAAAAACAAAACTATATCACACTGGAGAGAGTGAGATGCTCGCTATGTGTTCTTTCTTCTCAACTCTTTGCATCACAGTTGACAAAAAACCCTCTTTTGGAAGTTATTTACTCAAATTCACTCTTTTTTCTCCAATGAAATCAGCTCTATATTCACACACACTTTGTGCATCTACACTTGTCTGACAGCTCCAGAGTGAGTTAGAGCCTCTGAATGAACGGACTTCTAAAGCAGTGGGCTGGTTGTAAAGTTAAGAAGTTTTGAGGAGCCAAAGCCTTGAAGCTATTTGGATTGTCTTTTCTAACCCACTGATTGGCTAACATCTTATACTTCTTGAACTTTAAAGGTATACTGTGCAGGATTGTTGGTTACAGTTTGTGAACATGCTATTCAGCAAAAATGAGAGTGAAAGCCAACCAGAGATTCACCCTTGTCTGGCATTTTGTCTAGCTTTATGTGCTTTTTCTCAGTTCTGTGTCTCTTGGCTGCCTGCTGCTTACAGTCTGACAACTTTCGTTACCTTTTATAAAGCCCTGACTTCACCTGAGCGCTGTGGGAGTACACGCCCATAAAAACATCCCGAACCCAGAAAATAAGAAGAAAATGAAAAATACAGGCTGTGCAGATAAATACCCTGCCACCAACTTCTAGTGGGTCATGAGTGATGACTGAGAGGGATTACGTCTGTATGAGCCTCTATTTTTTTTTAGGAAAATCCTGCTTTTATCTTTAAATGTTCTTATACTTTTTAACCCTTTGTGGTCAAGGGTATAATTGACCACTTTTGACTACTTTTGATTGTACCTTTTAAATTTCACCTTAAAAACTGTTTATCTTGCATTGTTTGGCGTCACATCACCAATAGGAAAGGGGCTGTCATGTTTTAGATTACGTTCACTTTAGAATAGCCCATTTTTACCGTTTGTTCCTGCACCAAGCGCGCACCAAACGTGACGACAATGTTCACGAAAAGCATGCCGTAAATTATTCATCCTAAGTCTGGTTTTACTTGGCCTATCAACACAATTCAAGTTGAAACTGAGACGTAGCGAGGCTGCATCTTGCTGCTGTGTCATCTTAAATTGGTCATGCGATTTGGATGCACCGGCATGTCTGTGGACTCCAGAGGGTTAAGGATGAGTGGATCAAAAGAATATACAGTCAATTAAAAAGAAAATTTGTTAAAAAATGAACAGCGGCTTTGAACTCTCAAAACCACCTTGCACTGGGAAATACAAGCCACTTTTATTCACGAGTACTCTGGAGTGTTGTTTCTGTCGTCTCCTTTCTTCCCTCTTCTCGCTTCTCATGTTGAAAAGCAGCTGCTTATAAAGAACAGGAGAGGTCTGAGTGTGAGATGTGTTCAGACAGACTGACAGCCGTTGCTGTTGTTGTTTTTTGGGACATCAGACATGTCAGCGACTGTGTGTGAATGCGGCGATATCCAGTTGCGATCAGATCCTTTGCTAAGCTTGTAGGCTAGTGTTGATCAAGCGTATCTGGTAGTATGTCACACCAAGACATGGACATCAGTACGCACACACATGCAGATACTCACATGCACATGAAAGAGCGAACTCAGTAATATAAATAAGCGCAGTGTCTGGTACAGCTACAAACACAGGTGTAGGCACACACACACTTGTACAGTTCTCTACATCTTCTATACGGTGCTCAGACTGCATTATACACACCATTTTTCATTGCCTTGATCAGTTCAAACAAGCGCAGGGCTGTTAAAATTTCTGGATGGCAGAGCCCCGTGAGAGATGGTAATGATAAGGCATTCACAACACACACACACACACTCACTTGGAGTAACGATAAAGCATCTCGCATACACACACACAGGGTAATGATAAGGCGTCACTTAACAAGACTTGGAGAACAGATGCGAGCAGGGCCAGAATCGATAAGCAGTGGTATCCTGGGGGAAATGTAAATAACGCTGCACAACACGCAGAGCGACCGCAAGTTTTTAGAAGTGTAGATTACTATTTGAATGACTACCAGAGAGATACAGAGAGTGACACACAGTGAGAAAGAGAGCACGGCGGCGGAGTGAGAGTGGGGGAATAAGCCGGAGCGAAAGAGGAACCGAGAGGGAGCGCGGAGAGAGGCATGCAGAGGGAGAGAGGGCACAATGACATTAAGTGTGAAATATTTTGAGGAGATGAAAAAGCAAGTAAATATTCTGGAGAGGGACGAGAAGAAGCGAGTGAATTTCTCAGTCCACTGTGAGTGTCTGGTTTGGATATACAGCCCATTTGTCTTACTTGAGACACTGAAGAATTCTCTTTGTGCGTGTGTGTGTCTCGTTGCATTTCTCTCTGTCGCTCTGCATTTTAACGGTGAAAATAATTTCTCTGTATTCAGACTCGCTCTGGCCTTCACAACAGTCTGCACTTCTGTCTCTCACGCAGACATGCAGAGACAAATGCGCACGCACATCTCATGTTTGACACAAGCCAGACAAAGCAATTATAGTCAATATATGCGAGTGCCTCTGTGTCTCATCACCCCGATTGGTTCAAACAAGACATTGCCTCATTGGGTCTGTCCCCATCACAGCGAACATAAAGCAGTGAGCACATTTAGCCCCCTCACTCCCAGCTGATGCCTATAAATGTAACCATCATAGATTTCCTTTTTCCCCCATTTAGTTGCTTGCTGCAGTGTTTGGTAAACCCTGCCATGCTTTAATATCTGCAGAGATTCAGTACTGTAAAACACACCTGCATTAAATTATCTCCTTACAATTGAATCTGGGCTCCAATTTGAATTATTAACTCATATGGTGATGAGGAAATGTCCTGACAATAGAAGCAGAGTCTGGTCTAACAGCTGTAATTGTCTCAGAAAGCTTGCAGTGCAGTATTGAATAATCTAACAAAATGCTGTCTTGTCTTTCTGTCTTTTTTCTCCTCCCCTCACCGGCTCCTGTTTTCCTTCACGCCTGCCCCCCTCCTGCTGAAATCATCCTCAGGTAAGAACATTTCCCATAATAAAAGTTGATGTGTCAGGTCTGATACTGAAATAGCAATATAGAAATCCCACTTTGTACTGTCCCACTTTGCACCTCATGCTGCACAGGTGCGGCTTTGGAAATCCACAACTCAAATTTTGTTTGGAAATCCAGCAGTGTTGTTGCAGCATAGACGCAGGCTGAGAAACCTCCATAGACTTGTCGGATAAAAGGACTACTAAGCTGCGAATGTAAACAGTACAACTGCTAGAAAGATGCAGTCTGGGTTGCCTATGTACTATATATGTCTCCAAACTTTCTGCCTGAAAATGTGAATAGAATTTAATCATTTGCTTTGCAAAATACGTTTAGGAAAAAGCTTTGCTTGTATACAGTTTTCCAGTCCAGAAACATGACACCTTTATACAGCACAGAAATCACAGGGAGGAGATCACAGTTGTTGGTAGGGTGTCAAAATCACATGGGTGCGTATTCTCCATTCCAGGTGCTCTTACTCTAGGTTTAAGTTACTTAAACACCTGCTTCAAGTCAGAAATGACTTTCTTTAACCACGTTTTCTGATTTAATAACATACCTTCATAAATCAAAGTGAATATTGTTTGAAAAACACATTAAATATGTTGACTGCAACTGTTGAGAAGCTCTGCTCCTGATATCCTGGTAACATTTGCTGTGACAGTGAATAGTTCGGAGTTTGCAGCATTACATTTTCAACCTGAGTTCATCCCTGCTCATCTTATTTTGACGCTAAGACAGAAGCCCCCAGCATTGTTACAATGATGTTGGGGAAGTCCTTTTGTGTCGTATCTTGATGCAGAAGGTGTCAGTAGATCCTGGACGCAAGTAATGCAAGTTGGGTCATGTGACTAACAAGGGGGTGGCAGTTAGGGTTCGGCAACAAATCTTCTTGGTTAGAAAACATCGTTGTTGACGTTAGTCACATGAGTCAATTGACTAAAAACTCACATGACTTAAAAAATAACTCAATGTTGACTTTTAGTTTGAAATAATAGTAATAAACTTTATTTATATAGCACCATTCATACAAGAAATGCAGTACAAAGTGCTTTACAATAAGGGCAGTACAAGCACTGAGTACCCCACTTGAAAATAGACAGAATGGACATAAAACAGACAAGGCAATTCAATATAAAAACTCGTAATCATAAAATCAGGTAAGATTTTGAGAGCGTAGCATAGCTTTGTGTACATAAAATCAATTCTAAATGTAACAGGAAGTCAGTGCAAATCACCTCAGACTGGCCTGATGTGAGTTCTCCTCTTGGTTCTGGTTAATAGCCGAGCTGCAGAGTTTGATTGAGCTGAATTCTTTTTCTTCTTTGAGAGGTTATTGCTCACCCAGTAGTAGCTCAGTCCATAGGGACTTGGGTTGGGAACCGGAGGGTTGCCTGTTCAAGTCCCTGTCCGGACCAAAATATGGAGTATGGACTGGTGGCTGGAGAGGTGCCAGTTCACCTCCTGGGCACTGCCGAGGTGCCCCTGAGCAAGGCACCGAACCCCCCAACCGCTCAGAGCGCCTGTCATGGGCAGCCCACTCTGACATCTCTCCACTTAGTGCATGTATAGGTCCTGTTTGTGCATGTGTGTGTTCGGACCTGTGTGTAATTGACAAACAGAGTGAAAAATTGAATTTCCCCTCGGGGATTAATAAAGTATATACAATTAAAAATTAATTGCCAAAAGACGGGTAGTAATGGAGTTTATGGCTGCTGCATTGTTTGGTTCAGCAGAGATGTACAGTTGCGTGTCATCCGCATAACTATGGAAACAGACATTGTGTTCTCCAATCTCCTGGGTCAAAGTCCAATACTTGTTGGACCCATCCATAGAAGTGGACTTTTTTGCTCTTTATTCTACATCCGATGCAAATAAATTTACATTGGAGTTTGTTGACAGTCCAGTGTCCTACAGATGCTAAAGGGTGTCCTTGGCATTATTATAGTGACACAGGGGGACCCCACTGCCCAAGTAGCTTACTTTGATGCCCAGGGAGAGAGACGAGGCTGATGTTCTCTATAAAACCTTTTTCATGTGCTTCCAAACATATTCAGGGCACAGGGTTCAGAGAGGGTTAGCTTCTTGTACTTCGTAATGTTACATTCATACACACATCTAGAGAACTGATAAAATCCACCTTTAACATGCATTGAAAAAAATGGCTGCATACATGCTTGCTGTCCATCTTTTTATTGTTACCTTATACAGCAATCCTACTGAAGCAGAACATATATGGCATGCCATGTATCCCACTGTGTGATATAACCGGACTTTATGTCCCTCATATCTTGAGCCACCCCGAAGCCCAAGTCCTTAACTTTGGGTGTTATGGTAGCACAGTATTGAATCTTGTTAGATGACAGCGATGGAGAGATACAGTTTTCTGATTTTCAGAGAAATGGCTTTGGACAGGAACAGTGGTTCTCGATCTCCAATTCCCCTCGGGGTGCGTTAAGTTTTTGTTCCAGCTTATCCCTCCATCTAGTCGACTCAATTGTGCTGTTCACTGAACAGTGAAATGGACTTAGCAGCTCCTCAGTACTGTCAGGTGTGTTTGTTCTCTGAAATAAATGAACAGATGGCTCACAAACCAGCAACGGGTCACAGAGGCTAGAGGTGTGTGTGTGTGTCTGTCTGTCTGTGTGTGTTCGCTTGCTGGCATGCATGGAAATCTGTGAACCTGTGTGTGTGTGTGCATGTGTGTGTGCACACTTCACACATCTGTGTATGATGCTTATGTGTGTATAAAGCTGTGTGTGTGTGTGTGTTTGCATTTAGGCCAGTGCAGTAGGTATTTTGGCATTCTGCTACTTGGCTAAGCTTTGATTTTTGGTCTGTGAGGTCTGGCAGAGAAGAGGAAAGCGAAGATGAGGATAAAAAGGGGATGTAGAAAATAAAAAAAGCAACTCCAGGAACATAGCCGTAGCTGAAAAAGAGGACACATTAGGGGATAATTGACGGAAAAAGCAGAGGAGAAAAATGAAATGAAACGTTTCCAGGAATGTTAGGGTAGGAGGTGGAAAAGACAGAGAGGACATATAAAAGCAGAGGAATAAAAAGAAAATGGGTGAAATTCAAATACATAATAAAAACAAGGGTGCTGAATATGAATTTAGAAAATATAAGATGTAAATGGATGCATACTTTAGGGATAAAGAAAACAGGGCATAGACCTGAGGCAAAGAGAGACAGAAAAAAGCTTATTATAATGATGATGTACACTCTGTCTCTACAGAGAATGAAAGGAAAAGAAAAAACACGTAGGTGGATACAAGGATAAGGTGAACGTTGGTAGAAGCAGATTTGACATCATTACAGAAAGATATATAGAAGTATGAGGATAAGAGACAAAAGAGGATGAGAGAAATAAAAGGCACAAAAGGGCAACTGGAGATAAAGCAGAAAATTGAGGGGGAGATGAAGTTAAGACAGATCACGAGCAAGGGCAGCATTAGGATGAGGTGCACAGCAGGGGAGATGTATGATTATAGGAAAAGGTGAGGCAGGGAGAGGGAGGTAAAAGTTTTTTCCCCAAACAAAAAAAGAATCAAAAGACAAAGTTGTACTCTGAAAATAATATAGGGAATAAGGGAAAGGAGACAGAACCAAAGACAGACAGACAGAGAACGTGTCGGTGAAGACAGACGGTAGGTGTGAAGGGAGCCCTGACATGAAGAGCAAGTGACCCAATCAGAAGTTTAATTAGCATATGTAGTTACAGCTGCCGCTCCTGTGCCAGCTTTCTCGCGTTCCCATTCGCCTTCTCTGTCTCTCACCTTTTTCCTTTCATTTCTTTTTTCTTTCATTACCCTAACCCATCACCCACTCATCCTCTTTTCCCTGGCCTCCTAATCTCTTCTTGTCTGCTCTGTATCCTATTCGCTCCATCACCTTTTTTCCCCCACAGTCCCTTTTATTTACTCTCCCTCTTTTCTGGCTGTCACATTTTAGTTTAAGTATCTAAAGAAAAAAAAACCCTCCCTTTTTTCTCACCTCACCTCACCTCTCTACGTGCCTCCTCTCTCTCTCTCTCTCTTCCTCTCTCTTCCTCCTTTCCGGTCGCCTGGCAGATAATGTTGGCAGTTTGCAAAGCAATTGTTGACTGTATTATGGCACAATTCACTGGGATATTTATGTGGTTTGTAATCTAAGCCCTGTGAATAAACCAGCCAAACTGTGAGCTAGCCAGTCTAACAGCTAAAGTAGCCGGCCAAACAGGGTTTTCAGCATTGCAGCTTGTCCACTGAACTGTAAGAGAAACGTGGTCACCTTGAGGTTATCAAATGCAGACAGACAGATACACATACAAGTAACGTACCTGACCCTGCACTGATGCCATGACCCTGCCAATAATGCTGAACCATCTTTCTTTCCTTTTTTCTCGCCTCTCTCTTCAATGTTGACACCTTCATGCTACACAGAGATGCACACATCTGCCGTCCTCACATCCTGTTTCCTGCCTTCGGAACTACTTGGCTTGCTGCCTAATCACACTTCTCATCTCCAATTTGAATTGTTTTTGTTACTCTCTCGGAATCAGAGTAACATTTATGTTAAAGCCCTGCTTTGTCTACATTGGTGTCTTACTGTATTTTAAACACTTGGTGCCTTATTGAAAAGATCTACAATGCATGGCCCTTGTGCATTAAGGGTGTGTCGAACTCCACTTTGCTAGTGAAACAACACGTTATCTGGGCTCAAAGTAAGGCGCACAGTGCAAAGGGATTGTATTTAGTCACAGAATTTATCATAGGTGTGTTCTGGGTGTAACATTATTTCAACCAATCAGAGTGCCATCTCTCATTTCCTTTAGGCTAGAATCTGGAGCACCGCTGTACACACTACAGATTTGCTAAATTGGAGAAGCAAGCAATTTTCTGTTTAGTCATAAAAAACTTAATTTCCATTTGCAGTATTATATTTGGCAATATGGCTCTGTTCTGGGGCCTCTCTGCCTTTCCTCGGGCATACACAGAAAGCATCTTCCACATGCCTACATGAAAAGCCTAAGGCGGAGAGAGCACACCTGTCCAACCCTTCCATGTGCTTGCGTGCAAAGTCTCAAGGCAGAGAGAGCAAACCTCCCTGCCCTTCCATGTGCCTACATGGAAAGCCTAAGACAGGGAGAGCAGCAGCAAAGACCCTCTGGGAACAGAACAGAGGAGCTATATTCAAATATTAGAGAATGTATTTATTATTTTCCACATTGATGATGTATTATTGCACCCTTTTAAAAGGTAGGGAAGCACTCTGTCATTCTGACTTTAAATCAAGTTTTTGGTGGTAAATGCCACATTAAAATAGCCGAACCATACCTACCTCATTCCACCCATAGGCGCACAGATGGGCGGAAGTACATTTGCACCGCTTTGTGCTGGGTGTAAGATAGCTGCATTAGCATTGTGTGACTATGTTGTAGCTAGCTACTGCAGCTGTCTATGTTAGTCCTACGATTGAACTTAAGCAGCTTCCGCATTTTCAAATTAAACTTGTTTGTGAAACAATGACAGCTTGTGCAAATAGTATTGATACGACGGACAGCACTGTTATTGATGTCAGGTCGACAAAAACCTAACCATACCCATGACTACTGAAGACATCCAGTAGTGTGAGCTCACCATTTACGAATGTATTATGTATGGATATGGCTATTATCATATAAACAATGCTGGAGGAACAAGATACTAGTATTTTTAAGTGGAACATAGTTTTGCAGCATCTGTGTGATAAAAGAGATGCAAACAAGGTACTTCTGGTAGAAATGCTGAGATTTCATCTACATTTATGTGTGGACCAAGGCATTAGCAGCTCACAGTACTCCACTGAGGAACCATTAATAAGAATAAGCTTGTAGGCTATGAGCACCACTGCCATGATAATTTCTTACCGATGGACAGTTTAATATTGTTTTTTTTTTTTTTGTTTCGTTTTCAGAAACCATACACACCTACTACTCAACAGAAATAGTTTATTTTGTATACTGGCATTATGGCCTTGAAAGTATACAGTTAATGTTCCTTTTAATTGCCATCACATTAAACCCAAAGAGGCCATCTCCATGAGTTACAGCTCAAATGTGTGCACAGATATAATTAAGCCTAAATGAAAAATACATTTATCTTTCTAAGAAAACTCAATTCGTCCACAGTAGATGTGGGCATGGGACCTGCATCCCTGTACTGTCTCCCACAACTGCATCCTGCTTAATGTTTGTCCTTTTTTGTTCTGTAAACACTTGCTCATTGCAGGCTGTTTGTTAAACAGCATCTCATTTTCCATCTCATCCCAGACATCAAACGTCTGTGGAAACCCTCGGGGTCTTAGCATACTAAAAACCTTAACAAGGTGTACAAGCAGGGGAGGGGTCTCAATAAACACTTCCTTTGATGTCTCTGTGCTTAAGTTCACTAAGGCAACATTATAATACCCTATGTTCCTACAAGGTTTGTTGTGTTAAAATGATTACAGATCACTATTTTAACTGAACTCATATATTTGTGCTTTTTCCGCTGCCTCTTACCAGAGCTTTGATTCTCTGTTCTGCTTTGTTCTCTTAACTTCTCATTACTGTCTACACTCAAAGAAGAACGGCGGCTATGAGAGCTCTTTGAATTACAGTAAACAGTATATTTCATTAAAGAACTGAGCTGTTGATCTGTGACCTTTGTTTTCAAATGTGATTTTCACTCCCGTAGACTAAAGTCCCATTTCATGCCTGTGCTACAAAGTTGCTTTGATAAGTATTGTCGTGCATGTATGCAAGATCCAAGAACAGACCGCTTTTTAGGTCATCTCATTAAATTCTTTTGCAAGAATTTTATCACACACAGCGTATGTGGCCTGTTATTTCTACTGAATAAAGACATAATGGTCACACTTTCTACGAAGACACCTATAGGCTTTATAAGGGCATTCATAATGAATTATAATGCATTCATAATGCTTCATGACTTCACCTATAAACACATGATGCTTACTGATACACTATATCAACAGTCAATAAAACACATAGATGTGACTTATAATGAGTCATACATGTCTAGTGTCTTATGGATGGATACACCATACACACACCAACAGTCAACTGACTGGTGAATCACAAAACAAATAGAAAGTCAAACTTGGGAGTAATACACTTGAGTTTAATCTCTTGTCTGTCTTCATTCTGGTATGTTGTGTATCAAATTAGTCCAACAAGCTGCAACGTCCAATCGGTACAATAATGGGGGGGTGTTGGTGCATAAAGACTTCCGTGAAGGCTTTTCTTGTATATTTGCTTATTGCTCTGTAGAGATCCTTCCTCAGTCTTTGCTCCTCACTCCTCAGAGCAGAATAAGAGCTTTCTTCAAAATGGCACACCAGTACGACTTCCAGTTCAAATGTGGATCAAGGAGCAAGGAAATGACAATTAAGAGACTTGAGATGCAGCCCCAGTTTTCCTGTCCACTTTCTTCTTTGCTTTTTAATGACAGTTGGCATCCAAAATGTTGCATTACTGGCAAATATTGGATTTAAACTTTAATTTTCATTATCTAAAACAAAATCCAGCATTAGTTGTAAGTTGTGGGAAGGATTTGAATTAGTGCTAAGCATTCAGTGTGTAGGATTTGGGGGATATATTGGCAGAAATGTAATATAATGAGTATGTTTTCTTTAGTGTATAATCACCTGAAGATAAGAATCAGTGTGTTTTTGTTACCGTAGAATGAGACGTTTATATCTACAGTATATAGGGTGGGGGTCCTTGTCTACAGAGCTCTTAAGTTATCGGAGGAAAATGGTGAGCGTACATTAGCAGGTAATGGGTAACAGGCCTGTCTCTGACATGCTGACAAGCATTGGCAAAACACTGATTTTTAACGTGAAACTACTTTATTCCATGCTTTTACTGGTGTAAATCACCTGGTCCATTTGTTTTGGAGAGGAAGAGACCTCTGTGGATAATTTGACTTCCAATGAAAACCTCCTGAACGCCTGGATCTTAAGTTATGAACAAATTGCACTCAACCATGTCTGTGAAAACATGGATGCTTCACACACATCCTCCCCCCCGGCAGCAAAGATTATTCTGTCAATCAGCACAGTTTCAAGATGGACACTGAAGATTAGTGTCACCAATTCGGTGTCTGACCAAATGCTTCCCCTTCTGTTCCTGCGGTACGATGTTGAGTAATGGCCATGGTGTTTGATGGAGAACATTATGCTGTCACAGTGAAGTTGACCATTGACCTTTTGGATATGAAGTGATGTCACTTCATCATTTTATCTAGTAGACATATCTGTGAAATTTTGTCATAATTTGCTTAAGAAATTCTTGAGTCATTGCCAAAAATGTGTTTTTGAGGTCACAATGACCTTGACCTTGAACTTTCAACTACTAAATTCTAATGAGTTTATTCTTCAGTGAATGTTTATACCAAATTTAAAGTAAGTCTCTCAGGGTGTTCTTGAGACACTGCATTTACAAGAATGAAATGGATGCAAGGTCTCACTGACCTTGACCTTTGACCACCAAAATCTAATCACTACATTGTTAGGTCCAAGTGGACGTTTTGTAAATTTGCAAAAATTCCCCAAGGGCATTCGTGAGATATCGCATTCGCGAGAATGACACCGATGCAATGTTACAGTCACCTTGACCTTTGATCTATGATGATCAGAATCTCATCAGTTCATTGTTGAGTCCAAGTGAACGTTGAAAAAAATTCACTCCAGGTCTTAAGATATCGCGTTCACAAGAATGAGACAGACAAGGTCACAGTGACCTTAATCTTTGACCACCGAAATGTAATCAGTTCATTTTTGAGTTTGAAGGAGCGTTTGAGCTAAATTTGAAGAAATTCCCTCAAGGCATTCTTGAGATATCGTGTTTACAAGAATTGGACGGGCAATCTGTGTGGTCACACAGCTAAAAGGTTACTGGTGAGTTTGGCACAAGAGATTTACAGAAAAATTATTTACTTGCACCTCGACCTATCTTTTCAGTGGTTACTCTGAGACCACAGCTGCTAGGTAAGCTGTCATTAATGACATCACAAGTTTCATTTTGAAACTGGTAAATATAGGCTGTGTCTGCTATCTGCGGCAAAGCACCTGGACCCATCTATTCAGTGGTTATTCTGAGACCACTGAGTCTTGTGCGTGATTATGTTAAAAACTGGGAGGATGAATGACAGGTCACCATGTCGAGAGAAGATGTTGAGACCCAGACTGGAGTCTTCCATCAGCTCCAGGGTAAATAAAAAAAAAACTAGAAAAGACACTTTCTGGAATCAAAGATGTGACGTTGATGATCTGACATTACAGCTGAATAAGGATAGAGGCAAGATGGAAAAACTGCTGAGAACCTTAAATACCAGGAGCAGATATATTTGTACCTTAAACACCAGCTGAAGTAGTGTGGTCTTAAGCTGGTCCAGACTGTGGAGGTGAATGAGTATCTTCATCGTAAGCTGAAGGAATCCTTCTCTAGATATAGTACTAAATATGTGATCAGCATGGATCTCAATACCAAGCTGGAGGAAGGTCATACACAGCTCTAAGGCTCTAAGTAAAAAAACAAAAACAAAACAGAGGCTCCTGATAATAATGAGTATGTAGCCTACACCACACAGCCCGATGCACCTGCTGCAGTGAGTGGCTCAAAGCAGCTCAGAGGAGTAGCTTTCCCTTGTGGGACTCTGAATATATAACCGTTGGACAGATATTTGCTAGTATGTGGTTTACCCTGCTGAAGTGGGCAATTTCTTTTCTTGCTGCTCTGCACCTTTGAAATCAGACAAACACAGAGGCTCCTGATGATGATGAGCTTGTGCTTTCCACCATGAATCCAATGCACCTGCTGCAGTGAGTGCAACAAGTGTTGAGATCCTGGGTGGAGAAGAGGCTCATAAACAGCTCAGACAGCCTCTAGATTAGGCAAACAGATAGGCCACTGATGATAATGAGTGTATAGCCTTCACCATGAAGCCTGATGCACCTGCTGCAGTGAGTGCAGCGAGTGTGGAGGGCCTGGGTGGAGATACAACTCATCCAGATGAGCTAGAACATCTACAGAAGGGGGATCTCCACGCTGCAGCTGGGCGCTTCGAGAGGGAGGAGTATGAAGTGCTTTACCTCAAGATCAGTGAGCTCTGGAAAATCATGGAAGACCCCAACAATCAGATCAGGGAGAAGACTGCCCATCTTGTGATGACAGCCAAGGAGAGATTCGAGGAGCTCCAGCGCAGGATTCCAGAAGGAGAAGAGGAGTGAGGTTAACCCAGCCGTCCATGGAGGGGGAGACCACTCTTAGAACTGCCACACCACTACATAATAAAAAAACAATCATTTCAATAAAGCCATCCTAATAAGATGCACCCCTAAACAAAGTCGACCTGTTTTTTACCTTTTAAATATAAGTTTCATCTCAGTCTATATACTGTGGAGGCCGAGAACAGCAATTCTAGCAATTATACTTTTAATGCTGCTATCTTGAGATCATGTGTTAATTATTTTTGTTGTCTCCAGAAACAAGCAGTGAAATAATTTTAAAAATGAAATAATTAAATCCTTATCTCAAGAAAACAAAAAGGCTGTTTTACTTGGTTACCTTGAGATAATAACAAAAAGGTTGTTTCCTCTTATTAGGTTCCTTATTATGTTTATCAGGGATCAGGAGTGCCATGCCAGCATGCATAGATTATGTCTTAGCAACTGTAGCAACTGATTGACGCTGAAATGTCAGATCAAGAAATTCTCATTATTATTGATCACATCGATCTATAATAATATTGAAGAGGTATAGGTGGTAATTAGCCCTAAAATGGTAACACTTTCTATGAAGACTACATCTGCAATGCATTATGAGGGCGTTCATAGTGAATTGTAATGCATTCATAGTCTTTTTTTTTTTAGCTTGTTTGATATGGGGAAAGCAGTTAGCAAGCAAGTTATAACATATAGCATGCTCCCTCGCAATTTCGAAGGCTGCAACAGCCTGTCCATCTCTTTTCCCTTTCTGAAGCTGACAATAAGGGACACTATTTGCACAATTGTTCACTTCCAAAAGAAAAAAAAAAAGAGGTGGACAGGAATTGTTGCAGCCCTTGAAATCCCCAGTGAATATGCTATGCTGTAGCTAGCTAGCTAGCAACTTAGCTAACTACTGTCCCTCATCCCAAACAAGATTACTTGTGAGCTAATGTTAGCCACTGGAATGTTTGCTTTTAGCCTACAGGCTAACCGTACATCTCAGCTGAAGATTCTAGTGTCACCCAGTAAAACAGCATATGTCCTGGCAATTTTGAAGGCTGCAACACTTTTTTTTTTTTTTTTTTTTTTTTTAAAGCAAACAATTGTAAATTGTGACCCTGCAAGACCCCCAGTCTTTGCAAAAGTGTGTGGTCGGTATTAATCACTTATGATGCAACAGAGATTCTTTTAAATACATGAAAATGTATCACACTTTACCTAGCACCAACAATGACACCTTATAATGAAGCATGTTTTATTATGCATCAATATGTATTTCACTTTACTTGACGCATACAATGATAACTAATCATACTGCATGGATAACATACTATGAGTCCTTACTACAGTTGATTGTTAAGATGTGGGTGAGTACAGGTATTCATGAAGCATTATAAGCCCCATCATCTAACCTGTAGTTTACAACTGGTCAAGAGCATCCATAAGACACTTGACACTTATAACTCATTATAAGTCACATCAGTGATGTTTAGTGCACCAGTAAGCATTATGTGTGTATATTAGTGTAGTCATTGAGCATTATGACTGTGCGATAATTCACTATGGATGCCCTTATAATGCATTATAGATGTGGTCTTCATAGAAAGTGTAATAAAAATAAGTTTGGAGTCAGGAGTTCGTCTCGGTGCTCATTCCTACAAAGGTTCTGTGATTGTTGATTAAATGTTCACTGTTTAACTTTAGTTAAATTACTTTAGTTTTTCTGTCTGTATCCTTGGCAATATGTTTTATTCAGATTGTCTCTCCAAAGCAATTTTTCCCCTTTTTTCTCTCTCTATTGCTATTCAACTGCTCTGCTTTATCAGTTTAATAGACCTCAGCTCAAATTGATGGGTGCTTTATTGGCACAACACGAGAAGAGCATACTTTGCCAAGGCAGAAGCAAGCAACTGAGTTGTGTTCATTATAGAACAATAATAATCCAAACAGAACCAATTGGATTATTAATGTTGTTCTTCTTCCTTAATGTGTCACCCGTTTTTGCAGAAATAAATTACTTTCTGAATATCCACTTGACATGAATAGACCTTTCTCTCCTGCAGGAGTGACTTCGCTTTCAAACTCGGAGAGTGTTTTACTTGTTTTGTCAAATAACTTGTTTTTCTCTGCCTTTTTCTCTTAGTAATTCATTGTTGTGCCGAAGCATTCGGGCTGATGCAGTGACTTTGTCACAACTGATTTCTATTTGGTACTGTAGATGCTCTGAAATTGTCCTTAGCTGTGTTTTTGTTTGTCTCTCTCTGGCAATATGCGTCACACTTTCCATGACAAATGCAGACACTTATTTGTCCTCTGGATGTCTTTAATTTGTGCTTGCACTTGTGTATGAGCACATCCACTGTAAAACTCTACTCATGTAGGCGAGGCTTGTCCTCAGCATTGCTGACACAAAAAAGTGACTTTAGAAAGTTGTGTTTTCCCTCTTTCTGTTTCCCTTTTTTCTCTCTTTAAAGGCTAAAAATCCATAAACAGAGTAGCAGTGTGGAAATTACATCAGACCTTTTTAAAGAGTCATTTTTCCCCACAATGCATCTTTGCATTTATATCATCCTCCTTTTTACCTCTTATGTCAGTTTCTTTCCAATTCTTCCAAACTCACAATCTCTGTCGATTTCCCTCTTCCTCATTCAGCACTCTTTCGTTCCTTTGCTCTGTGATTGGCCTCGCTGTCTATTTTTCTCTCATCTACACCTCCCTCTCTCCTCCCCTCTGTTCTGCTCCGGTGTCCAGGGGCCCAAGGGCGGATTTAGTTAGAGAAATGGTGTGAGAATGACAGAGAGCAGGAAAGGGAGGACGGCGAAAGGAAGAGGGGAACAGACAGCCATAACCTAGTGTCTTGTGAAGCTCTTGACGCTGATCCACTGTATCCGATCCAGTGTCATCCATTACCCAGCACCATGAGAGACCAGAATGAAAAGCTGGCTTGAAATCGGTCCCAAATTGAAAATGTCCTCTGCTTCCCACAGGATACTGGCTGTGGGACTCCCCAAGTCATTATTTAGGATTTTACAATAAGTGAGGAGCCAAGCAGCCCAAATATCAAAATATCTGGAGTGGTCTTTTTTCCCAGATGATCATTTGTCAGACTCCAGCATATCAATAGAACATGAACAGAGCAGCCACAGACCCAGCCGTTTCCGACCTTTGTTAGAAAATGGCTCCCAGTGAAAATAAATGTTGATGATCTGATTATAGATCACAGATAAGAAGTCATTAACTTTGAATGTGTTGATGCAAGTGTAAGAAGTGTATATGTAAAAAAAAAAGTTTGTATTTTTGAGGCCCATAACAGTATTTGATGGTGAAAAACTTGTTCTCTTGTCAAGTTTGCATTTTGATGAATAACAAACTAAACTTGGCGAGCCCCACTTGTTCTTCCTTGAAAATGCAAGTTTAATTACAACACAGTCTGATATCATAGAAGTGTTTGGCACAGCACATGTGCATGGACAGAGACATACCCAAAAGGTTATTGTACAGAACAATCATATCAGCCTTTTACAACGTCTGTGCCACATCATTCAGATCCTTGTATCACCAAGACACCAGACAGGAGTCAGAAAAAGTGTGTGTGTTACTTTGAAGCATTAGCAAGGTCGACATCTTATCCTACAGACAGGCAGAAACCTCTCAATATAAAACATAAGTGTGAAGGGCACTGGTGCTTCTCAGGTGAACTTTATGTCATAGGAAAGTATTGTTGGTTTTCTTTTGGGTGATCTTGGGTGAGAAGATGTGCCAGAAAAGCTGTGTTACCAGCTCACACTTTTTCCCCTGTAAGGATGGTGGCTTGAAAACTTGATACAGCGTAGTATCAAGATATTAGTATTGATTTTTTTTAGTATATTAATTAATGATATCCCAAATACATATTCAGTGTTTGGTGTCCTAGGTAGTATAATAGAATAATTTGCTTTCCCAGTCCGCAAAATACATTTTGCAGCAATAAAAATGAATGAATGGATTAACAGACTGAAATCTTCATCATATTAGATAAACTAGATATTGACAAAGATTTGCTTGGGGACATAATTTGAAGTTGAAATAAGGTAATAAATCGCAACATATGTTATTGCTTTACTTAAAATATCACAAAATGATTAAAATTGCAATAATACTGCATCATGACGTAAGTATTATGATACTATCGGATTGATTACCACCCCTGTGTCCCAGCATGTTTCGTTTCCATGGCATGCCTTCTAACTTAAATGTATATTTTTCTTTTATTTTGTAAAGTATGTCAACAAAGATTATTCTCATCACTGTATAAGGTGTTATTTGGTAATATCACACCCGCAGCCAGTCGAACACAGCACGTTGTCACTGCTGAAATAACTGTTTCCTGGCCACTTGCAAAGCACCTACATTGGGTGTAGCAGGTCACCTCTGAACCATGTTCTCGCCAGTAAAGAGGATACTGGATGTTTTTGCATTTTGCTGTTTTCCCTGTTGTGCAGGGAGTGTGATGTGTGGTTGTGCGAGTATGTGAGTGTGCCACATTACCATACAGGAGGTCGCTGTTGTTATCTTGATGTTCATGTTTTAAAAGAACTCAGCTGGTCAGGGAAGACACACACATACACACACGTACACACATACTCGTGTGCGTATACGCTCATTAAAATATATAATGTGGCCATTATCATATTCCTAATTTGCACCCGAATGGTGAACAACACAAAAAGGATGAAGGGGACGCAGCACAACATTCCACAGCAGGGTCATAAATCTTGTATCCTCACTGCCACCCACTCGCCCCCTCCCCAATGCACACACACCCAGATACATACACACACACACACACACACACGTCTGTCAGATGTGCACTGCAATAATTAGGTCTTTCAGGTTATGATAATGTTTGTGCTGTTTTCTGGTTCATCTGCTCACTGGTGCACAGAATGCCATTAATCACACCAGTCTAAAGCACATGCTGATTCCACCACAGTCTCTCAGTGTGCATGTAGGTGTGACTTTGTGTGTAAGTGTGCATGCCTCATTTGATGGTGTATGTTTTTGTCTTTGTACTGGCGGAGGCGAAAAATGAGGGAGAGACGGCGAGAGAAAGTGAAAGGGGCCAAAACCCACATGAGGGCTTGAAAAAGACAGAAGTAATGAATGTGTTTTCCCTAATAATGTACACCGGGCAGGGCTTAACCTATTGTGTCTATCATCCTCTTTGTTTGTTCTTTTTTTAAGCTCACAACCTTATTTCTTTATCTATTTCATGACTTCCTCATTCCCATCTTTCCTGCTGTTTAAGTGCTGACTAGCAAGGCACCAGAACCTGGGCTGCAAGAAATGAGGTGCATATGCTATCCGGTGTTTACAGGAAGAAGCAATACTGTCCCATGTACAACCTTTTCAGAAAAAGAAAATCATGTAGATAATTTTAACAAAGACATCATTGTTTTAACAGTGTTTATCCCCAAACCTCTGCTGTTCAAACCACAGGGGTTTTGGGATTGCAGGGTGTATCAGGGAGCACAGGCTTCTGCTAAACTCAAGGACAATCCGACACGCCCCATGTATCGTCCCTGTTGTTGTTTCTTTGAGCAAGACACTAAACCCTCCCCAGGAGGGCTGCTATGTAGCTGATCTTGGGCTCTGACCTCCCCGCGGAGGCAAGTGCAAAGAGAATTTCCCTTCAAGCATCAAAGTAAATTATAACAATATGTTTCTCCCACTTGGCCCACTCATACCACACTGCTGTCTCTGGCTAATCGCCTTTCACACAAGACCACAAGATTGTGAAAGTTCATGCAGTCGAAGCTCTGTCGGTGTACATGCATAACCTCTTACATACTGTTCATAATTTTATACTTTTACAGTATGGTCAACCCAGCCCAAAATTCTCTTCATAATAAGTGCCTATACCGAATTTTGAACCACATATCTATTGAAAATGTATAAATAGCTGCTACCATTTTCCTTAATTTGACCCACACTGGTGGGTCTAAAATCCATTTCAGTAGATATGGGTCAAATTTGACCTGGAGCAGCTTCATTGTACAAAACCTTGTGCAAAAGTATACAGTTTTTAATATTTTCACTGCTGTGCATTTTGGGCAACCTCTGCCAAACTGGCATTTGACGATGTCCACAGCAAAACAACCCAATGGATGATGACATCATTCTTTTATCTGCCCGCCAGGATCTGATTTATGGTATGATAACAGCAATATCCTCCTGAGACCCTGTGTCCCCATATGAGGACATTACATTTTGGGTTTACTTGACTGTATACTTCATTCTACTTAAAGGATAACTTCAGTATTTTGCAACCTGGGCCCTATTTCCCCATGTGTATGTGTGCGTATGATTCAAAGGTACAACTCGTTCTAAAATTGGTTCAGTATTGAGGGAGCCGGGAGCTGCGAAACAAGCTAAAACGGTAACGGGGGCAAACGCGTCCCGTATAAGTTTGCGCATTAAAAGTGCTTTTTTTCGGCACTGACCGGTTCAGATCGCCAGTGCTATCTCTGCAAATAGCATAGTAAACGTTTCCCTTACCTCTGGGCTGTGTGTGACGTCATCTCGCGAGAGCTTTGCTCCACTGTGTCTGTAGCTCTCTCTACTCGTGGGGCAGCCGTTTTCTTGAGGAAGAGGTGTTTCAGGATTGGATGTCTTCTCTTCTTCGGCTGGCAGTAGTCATCTTGGGAGAAGTGAGCACTGCAGACCCAATGGTCTGCAAGGCTCAGTGTCTGGACAGGAGTGTTAGCATCCATTTGTAGCACAACTAGCCACAACTTCAGCATCTCGCCCTCTGACAAAGGCAGCCTATGAAAGCTATACGGGATGTTGCGCGACATACTGATGCAGTAAAACTCTCAGCTGTACTCCGGGACAACCAGCGCCACTCTGTGCGGCGCTCAGCATGGCTCCTCTGTTTTCTTCCGGCAACAAGCAAAGCTCTAGCGAGATGACGTCACAGCCCAGAGCAAGTGAAGGATAAGGGAAACATTTAGTATGCTCTTTACAGAGATAGCACTGGCGATCTGAATCAGTCAGTGGTGAAAAAAAGCACTTTTAATGCGCAAACTTATATGGGGCGCATTTGCCCCGTTACCGTTTTAGCTCGTTTCGCAGCTCCCGGCTGCATCCGCCTCCTTCAATACTGAACCAATTTTAGAACGAGTGGTACCTATGAATCATACCCACACATACACATGGGGAAATAGAGCCCAGGTTGAAAAATACCGAAGTTATCCTTTAACTCAGACCTGTTGTCCTCATTCCTGGACACTTTTTTGTGCCATCTTGTGGTAGTAAGAGCGCAATACACTAATTCATGTAAAAACAGGTGGCAGCCATCTCTGCCAAGTCAGTCTGCAGCCAATCCTGACACAAAGGTGGACAAGGTCCAAAACCTGATCACATTTTGTAGTTAAAACTTGTTTGTTTATAATTAATAATGTTTGTAGTTTGATATGGCAACACATTTGACCAACTTCAGTGAAAATGGCAAATCTTCAAGATGACAGCAACATACTTTGTTGTTAAAAAGGTTACCACTGAGTCCATCTGGCAGTCTACAGTTCATCTGGTAGATAAATCAGAACTGATACTTTTTGAGGATGCAATGAATGCCGATAACATGCTGCAAATCCGTGCCCTGGCATTGATGTGTATCGACGATGAACGGTAGAGCATTATCCATTCTATACACACAAAATGAATCTCTTCTCTGTTGTTCCTGTTGTTACCCCATACCTTCCATTTTCTGTCAATGTGGAAATGCCATTGGAGAAGCAAAACAGAGGTCAGCGTATTTGGGTTCAAATTTTAATTTAGTGAACCACAGTAAACCTAGCAGATAATTAGGGCCGTGTGTTCTGCTATGGCCCAGGCAAATGCTCGGGAGTGTACTCACCACTGAAAGTAATGGCTATCCTCTTTGTAACTTCCCCTTAGGGGGGTTGGGGTGAAAGCAGGGTTAGTGCTCTGAATAACTAATTAAATAAATGTATAATAATCTTAACAAAAAGTCGTTTTCTCAGTAAGTAGACCTGCAATTAAGATTTGTTTTCGTCAAACTACTGTATTTGTGTCACGAGTGAACTCTGGGTTAACGTTTTAAAATGAGGCTTATTGTTGTCTCATCTTTTTTTGCTTGCCTCCAACCTAAATGCATGAAGGAATGTTCTCATACACCTTTACGATGTGTCAAGCATCTATAAGATATCGTTTTCACCCTTGATCTTCCTCCATCGTGAGATCCATATCTATGACACAGATAATTACCCCACAGATAAAAGCATGTTTTTGGTTCACGTTTTTAGTCTTTCCACTCTTTATCACTTTTCCTCTAGTGTCTCCAGTGTTACAGACGGCGCCTGAAAGTCATTTAGCACCTTTTGTTACTCTTAATTGCTTGTTAACTTGTTTAAAATAGATTTTTTTTTGGTGCCAGCATTTGCATTGGAGTGAAACATGTTGTTTTTTCAGCTTACAAGGCAGATTACCAACAAGTCGAGGGCATGGTTTTATCATAAAACCCATGTCGTGGCATTGCTCTTGTAGGTTTTAGTCTCTGTTCTTTAGTGGAGTCATTTGTTGAGTGCCGAGAAAAATAAGTGGTTGCACAGCATACCTGATTGTCCAACCGAGCTCAGAGATCAATGGCCATGAAGAAAAGCCAAAGAGAAAAAAGGAAAAGAGCATCTCCAAGGACTCAAGATCACATAATGTCTCACACTTTTTTTTTTCCTGAGCTACATGTTCTTTTGTTCTCCTTCGTTGGCTCTCTCTGCCACCTTTCATTCCTCCTTTTTCATCCTCCTACTCTTTCTTCTTTTCTCCTTGCTCTGCCAACACAAAGACACAACACATGCACATAGACAGTGTATGTATAGTAGATGATTTGTAGACATGATTTTGCCTCCGAAATGTGGTCGGTGTATCAGAGGAAAGACTATAAAGGCCTTTGATTTACCCTGTTTCCATGTTTAGTTTATGTGTGTGTGTGTGTGTGTGTGTGTGTGTGTGTGTGTGTGAGGGAGTGAGTCAGGCAGGGGAGGGTGAGAGGGAGGGTTAAAATATCTTCTTGTTAAAATGACCCCAGACTGTGGCTGAGAAAATATGTCACCGTATCACTGCACTCTGACAAGCACACCATGGCCCTGAGAGACACCTGATATAACAAGAATGAGTCTTTGTTCTCTCGCTGTTGAAAGTAATCTAACTCCAATTACAGCGTTGATGCAAAACAGTTTGCATAATGCTTCTGAGTGTATCTATTTTACCTTGTGTTTTCATTACACAGAATGCCACCCTGTGTACATAATAGATCGTATTTAATCCACTTCAGTTCCATTAACTTTAACCTCTAGATGTGGAACCCTCATCAGCTCATGATTTAGCAGCAGTTTAAAGTTGGGACATGATAAACGTATCTATAGTCTTTGACACCAGATGTTACAACACATGATGGTAAGTGCCATCATGTAACTCAGCAGCAGTCATAAAGTGTGTTTCAGTTCAGCCGCACAGCTGTAGGGAAACTCAAAGAAATTGAAAAAGCCCAAATATCACAAAAACATTCATAGACTGAGGTGGATTAGTGTTTCACACACAGAACAGTGGAAACAGACTTAGCAAATTAATTATTACATGACGCACAAGACTTAAACGACCACTCAAGCTTTGTTGACGAGACTAAAAGTAGCAACAGAGAACACTTCAGGTCTGTTTTGCACCATTTGTTGTCTGACTGGTGCTCTTTTCATTATGTAACCCCTCTGCACTTCCTTCCTCTGCAACGGTACAAAGGCACTCAACCAGAGAATTATCACCACCAACGGTTTATCTTGATGTGCTCAACTTTTAATATATGCATAATGACAGTGTAAGAAAAGGTGAATCAATTTGCATTTTCTTTTGCAGATTTTTTGTAAGTTTAGTTAAAGAGTAACTTTGGTATTTTGCAACCTGGACCCTATTTTACAATGTTTTTGTGTCTGAGTGACCAGGTGGAACATCCATCCATCCATTTTCTAACTGCTTATCCTCTTGAGGGTCGCGAGGGGGCCGGAGCCTATCCCAGCTGACACTGGGTGAGAGGCGGGGTACATCCTGGACAGGTCACCAGACTATCACAGGGCTGACACATAGAGACAGACAACCATTCACACTCACATTCACATCTACGGACAGTTTAGAGTCACCAATTAACCTGCATGTCTTTGGACTGTGGGAGGAAGCCGGAATACCCAGAGAGAACATGCAACCACACAGAAGGTCTCCCACACCCGGGATCGAACCGAAAACCCTCTTGCTGTGAGGCGGCAATGCTAACCACCACACCACCGTGCCACCCAGGTGGAACATCAAAGTATTAAATTGGTCGTGTATTGAGTGAGAGGGCTGCAGCCAGTGCCGGCAAAAAAAGGCTGCAGTGTAACCACTTGCAACATGTGTGCAACATCACTGTATTTCCATTAGAAGTGCTTGTTTTTGCCATTGACAGGCTCAGATTATAATTCTAAGGGTGCCTCAATACCTAGAGTTCACTTCCTTTGGTCTGAATCAGGGATAATTTCGTTGCAAAGTTGCATAATTGCCTAGAGTTGGTTTGTGTTCTCACGGCAGCATTTACAAGCGGGCCAGATCAAATGCCTTGTGTGAGAAAGCTGCTCTTGATTGGTCAGAATTTCCATGCAGGAAAAATCCAGGAAGTAAACAAAACGTTGAAGAAGAGTACACTTGCAAGATAAATGTGACACTTTCTAATGTCACAATGGAGGGACAACTACGCAGGTTGATTTTAGCGCTGGTCATCGTGGACTGTATTGCTGTCATTGTTCATTTTAGGCAAACCATACAGTTTGAAAACGAGGCGCGGCTCCAACTAGAAAACAATGTGTTAATGTATCGGATGTGCTGAATGTGCATATTAAGGCGGTGCAGGAGGAGGTGCACATTAATAATCCTCCAGGACTGTAACATGCTCATGTTTAACCCAAACAATGTGTCATGTGACTGCAGTTGGTTCGGATCAAGGTCGGAACATGTTCTCACCACAAACAAACCGCACCAGAGTTCATTTGTATCTGGACCGAGACCACCTCTTCAAGAAGGTCTCGGTCCGGTTGTTTTGGTGCACACCTCAGTGCGATTTCTGTGTTCACACCTGCCCAAACGAACCGCACTTAGGCGGCAAATGAACTTGAGTTTGATTGAACAGAACCCAACAGGGCAGGTGTGAAAGCACCCTAAGTGTCTTAACAATTTACAGAAAAGATCCCTACAGCGCTAAATCTTTTTGTTTAAGAGTAAGATTCTCTTTGTTTAACCAGAAACAGTCCCAAAATCTCCATCAACAAACCCACCAGACTCCATTTAAATAACAGTCATTCTAGTTTGTATTGAGCTAGCATATTTTCACATCTAACTGGGTGATGCAAGGGTTTATTTTAATCAAACCAGAGTTGGTGATTGTTGGAACACTAGAGAGATGAATCAAGACAGCGGTGTGAGTTTTATTTTGCTTCTGTCGACTTTGAATGAAGTATGTTTTACGATGATAGAGTTACTGTTTATTTACATAAAGTTTGGTGGCTTTAGCGATGGTAATTTTGGGGCTGTTTCTGCTTAAACTCTTACTCTTTAACAAAAGGTCTATCGCTGTAGGGATCCTTTCCATAATATTGTCAGACATTTAGAATAATAATCCGGGCCTGTCAGTGACAAAAACAAGATCTCTCGTGGATATAAATTAATGGTGCAAACCTGCCCCGAATTATTATAATACAGCCTGTTTTGCAGCGGTCTGGCTCAGCACTGGACCAGCTTCAAATATTGTTGATCCCATCAGTCACTTCGACAATAGGCAAATAGGTTTCAGGTTGAAAAATACCAGTGTTAACCTTCAAAATTTGTACCACGTTTGGGTGGAAACCTGTCTATATTTCTGTGTAGATGTTACTTTATCCCACTCTATCACTCTGCATCTGTTGTCTCCCAGCATGTTAAATATGCAGCCCATCACCTGTACATTTTCAGTCAGATATCTGTTGTGAAGAGCAACCAAAAAAAGTGTCTGTGCTCTAAGATCTATATTTGAGCAAACACTTGTAAAGTAATAGAAACCTTGCATTGGGAAAACAAAACAGAATGAAGGGTGATGCCACTGACTGCTACAACAGAATCCAGTGACTGCAAATGCCTTTCCACCCGCAGGTATGACTGCGTTGAGAGCGCCTGTAACAAAATTACAGCTGAATTTGGTTAGCGCTCCAGTACTGCAGAAAAACTACAATTAATGTGAAAACATTTTCGTGAAACTCTGCACCTTTGAAGGCACTCATTATTCACAGTAACTTCATCATATTTCTTTCCACTGCTAGAGCCACTAATAATAAAAAAATCATAACATTTCGACACATCTGATGTTTGACAGATTTATTACTTTATAATGTTGGTCAGAACATACACAATTTACAGGCATATAATTTCCACATGCCAGCTCTCTGTAAAACAATAGGATTGGCTCACTCAGCTGTAGTCCATTACCTTCAAGCTTACAAGCCTGAATCACTTAAAACCCATTCATCAGCTCTCTGACAGGGCAACCTACTGCAAACAGATTCAGTCATGCAGTGCTTTCTCTCTGTTAGCTCCCCACAGCATTTCAACTTGTGACCTACAGCGTCCACCTGCACAGAGGCTCTTTCATCGTACAGCACATCTTCTTTATGGCTCACTCACACACACATACACGCACAGCACATACACAGACAGACTTAACATAACTCACTTACACACATACTCACAGAGGTGCACACAAACATACACACACACACTTAAAAGCCTCATCACCTTTGACCTTGTGACCCCAGTTAACTTACTAACCTCTTGTTATTTCCCCCGTTCACTGCACCTCTTTGTGTGGGGCCTCACTGAAGAGACCCAGTCATGCAGCACTGGTCGCCCCAGGGCAACTTCAGCTTCCAACCTATCAACATATCCATACATCTTTTTCTTCTTCTACACCGATTCGCATATAAACGGAGTGACTCAGTCACTTGTTCACTTCAGGATTTGAACTTCTAACCTTCCGGCTCGCTCAGCCGTGCAGCCATTTCCTGGTGTATCTATACTTTCTGATGGCCTTTTATGTGTGTATGCTCCTAATGTGAAGCCCAGCAGGATGCAAAAGGAGCAACAAGCAGAGAACTTAGCAATGCTATATTTGAACATGATCTTGTTGTTTACATGTGGTTATGTAACGTATACTGAAAGCTGCATATTTAGGAGCTTACAAAGGAATAATACAACACGTATCCATTTATTTTCCAGGAAAGTATGTTGAGTGTTACTGACAGATCTACACATACAATACCAGACACAATATACATTAGCCCTGTAGCAGAGCCACTTCACTGTTTCCACAGTTGAACTCTTAACCTTCTTGTTTATGTATGACCATGTGTTACTAATGCACAGCGTCCCTCAGCACTATGACCGGTCTGTTAAGAATCTGCTCCCCAAACTAGTCAAGTAAAAGTTAATGGTGCATAGTTAACTCCTTTCCATATGAACTCCATTTGAACTTCAGACTTTGCTTGCTGTGATCTATTTTCTGACCAGCTAATTTGAGATTTGTAAATACATAATTAACCGCACAGTGACTCTGCGTTAAATGGAATTAAATTGTGTTTCAGAATAGCCTGAAATGGAAATGAATCATGGAAATGAATCTTAAAATTGAATCACCTAAGATTGAATGCACAACCTCTAGCTATGTTTCCACCACAGCGGTTTTCCTAATGTTCAGTGATGTGCTACTATCCTTATCTGAGCCTGTTCACCACCTGGAGTCATGACCTTTTGATTTCACTGTGGTTACTGCTGTGGCGTGGGTAATCTTTTGTTTACAGGTGGGATGACATCTATGCTTACTTTCATACCAATGAACAGGGCCAGACCAGGGTTATGTGACACCTGTTTAACCATTCTTTTGTCAGTTTGAACCAAGCCAGCTAACACAATGGCTGTGACAATTCAGATACAACCTGGGTCACTACCAAGCAGTTACCTCACATGCTAGAAGTGGGCAGGGCATTTAGAGGTCATTTTTAAAACTAGTGATTTGTCCTTGAATTCCTCACTGTAGAGCAGTGGTTCCCAGCTTGTGGGTCGCGGCCCAAAAGTGGGTCACAAGTCCATTGTGAATGGACCACAAGTGACTCGCAAATGTGTCAAGTTTGTAAAGAACACACTTTATTTTTAGGCAGCATGGTGACGCAGTGGTTAGCATTGTTGCCTCACAGCAAGAGTGTTCCTGGTTCGATCCTAGGGTGGAGGAATTCGAACCCTGGGGTCGGGGAGCCCTTCTGTGTGGAGTGTGCATCTTCTCCCAGTGTCAGTGTGGGTTTTCTCCCAGGGTAATCCGGCTTCCTCCCCAAAGACATGCAGGTTAACTGGTGACTCTAAATTGCCTGTAGGTGTGAGTGTGAATGGTTGTCTGTCTCCATGTGTCAGCTCTGTGATAGTCTGGTGACCTGTCCAGGGTGTACCCTGCCTCTCGCTCAATGTCAGCTGTGATAGGCTCCAACCCCCTCATGACCCCCAACAGGATAACCTGTTACGGAAAATGAATGACTGACAGTTTATTTTGTGAATTTGCAGTTATTTCAAAGTGCTGTTTACTGCTGTAGAGTGAGTGACTAACAGACAGCTATTTAACAGAGACAGCAAACTAGATCGACAGCATGGCCAAATGCAAATATGACACTGAATATATTAAACTGTGTGGACCTTAAACTAATGACTAAGGAGAAATATGGACCCCATGGCTGGACCAGTTGGGAACCACTGTTGCAGAGTACATTAGAACACCACACAAATAAACACCATTAACTGGTTTAGTGTGTAATGTTCTGATTACTTCAAGCATACTGGTTTGTCAGTGCCTTCAAATTGTTTGTGTATGGATAGTGCTGGTTACAGTTCACATTTGAACCAGTATGGGTTCTGGTGCCTGGATTTCGGTGCTGGTACTGAACAGTAGTAATTTGGGGTACTTAACATTTTCTGTAATAACAAAAAAATAGGTTTTGAACAGGCTGTAGGGGTCATATAGTAGACTAAAACACAATTCTGCTCCTCTGCTCTTTTCTAATCTCACATAAAAGCCAATCTTCTGTCTCTGTCTGTATGTATGCTGGTGTGGGTATGTGCGTCTGCTCGTCTAGCAGTTATGTTAGGCTATTACTAATATAATACAGACAAAAAAATAGATCAGATGCAAAACCATTGCAGCAGATCAACATTACAGCTCCAGTTTTGGCTGCCCTGAGAAGTCGACAGAGCAGCTATGGAGCTCTGTGGCCGGCTTCAGGGTGCTTGTGTCTCTTGTCTAAGGTTGAACCCGGTAGTGGAGCCCTGTTACGGGTTTTGGCACCTTGCGGCACTTCTCGTCTAAACTCTGTGTTCTCACCCAGATGGGCTCTCAGGCACCTACATTTGGCACTGATTACAACCATTGACATAATTTGTCTTGTCAACCCTTTTCCGACCCACCTCTCGACCTTTGATGCAAAACTGACTCGGTCAACGGGGGATTACCCTTTCAAACACAAAATCAGTGCTGGCTCCACCTTGGTTGAGCCCTTGATGTGGGGGTGGGGGGTGGGGGGGGAGTGGTGTGGGGGTGTTTTTATAAATATTAAATTGAACTGGGAGAGGCATTGGAGAGGGATATTTTGGGTCTCATATATCTGCTTTAGTTTGAAACAAGTTGAAAAGAGGTTGCCTTCAGTGTTCCTCCCTTTGCTTTCTAATAATGCTTTGATGGACATTCTTTTCATTAATATTTCACTCTCACAGCCAGGATTTTTTGGTTTCTCCAAACTAATTGAGTTAAACTTTTTTGCCACAGAAGTATCATCTTTTGATCCGTCAAGGGCCAAGAAGAAATCACAGAAAGCATCAGCCACAGAACAGCCCTGCATGAGTTGGAATTCACTGTCTGTCTGAGGAGTGTGGAAACATGGAGCCACAGGGCTTCAACACATCTTTTTAAGGAGCCCCCCCCCCCCCCCCCAACCACACACACACACACACACACACACTTGTGACACCACTCTGCTGCCCCAAGTGCTTAGCAAAGATAAAAAAGGAAATATATTTCAGAATAAAGACAAGATATCTCTTAAAGGTGGAAAGACTTTACTGGCAGAAGTTACTCATTATTCCCCGTGCTCCTTTAAAAACATTTTGTAGTCTCACTGCCGGCTGCCATTTGAGCTTGTGAAGTCTCTCGCAGCTTTGAACTGTATACCCGTGCCTTCGAGCTCCCACCATTGTTTGTGCGCTCACCAGCATCAATGGGTTGCATCTGGGCCACATGTCAAAATGGTTAGCGATCAACCACCAGTCAACAAACCGGTGACACAGCGGAGCAACTCAGGCTATGGCGTGCGTGTTTACTTTGGAGCCCATGAATTGGAGGCTATGTTTAATTTAAGTGTGAGTGAGCAACTGGGACACTTATACGTACAGTACTGTACACATTCCCCACTGCTGGGCCAGGAACTACATGTTTATTCTCACAAGTGCTGTTTATAGCGCCGAGAACACGAAGAGGGCGTGTTGAGGTTAATGTTTATATCATCTTAGACTTAACTAGGTGTTAGAAATGCATTTTTAATGTGCATGCAAAAGTGCTTACTATGAAGCGCAGATATACAGTCAACACAGCTCATGTGTTTAATCATGTATGAAGTATCTGTGTTTGAAGTACAAGTAGAATTCTATATACCATATTAATCTTACTTATGTAGTAGCAAACACAATTTTCACCTCATCTAACATTTGTTTCTTTCTTTCATAAAATCTTTGCAGTTGCTTTGTGCTTTCATTCCCCAACGTTCTCCAAATCTTTATTTTCCTGCCATATCCTCAAATGAGGGTTCCCCTGACAAATGTGCATTCTCTGTGACGAACCATCCAGAACACATTCAAAGTTAACTAGCTGGCAAGTCATAACCTGTTGGCTTCTTCTACTTCACAGACCTGCTCATGTGTCGGATGAAACGAGGCAAGAATGCCAATATAATCAGTCTAATTGTATGATTAAATTACTGAAAATCATACTTAATTGTCACATTTAATGTGTCATAGTAATATTTATGTTTTTAGCTCTGAACCTGGCCCAAATATGTCAATTATGTCAATACCTTCAGGTCCCATTGAGCTCAGGCTGAGACATCTACTGTGAAACCCCCATGACAGGTTTCATTTAGGCCCACTTTGATTTTTTTGTCACTTGAATTTATCAGTGATTCAGTCTCTCATGGGCTGGGAATGTTTTTCACCCCAGAGGCAGATGAAACCCATTCAAAGCCCATTGTGTAATTTATAAAGGCTTTGGATTTGACCAAAATAAGGCTGAAAATAAAATAAGGCTGTTTCTCTCCTGCTGTCTCTCTTTTCTTTCTTTCTTCCTTTCTTTCTTTCAAGCCTTGCTCTTGAAATTGTTGAACCCCTGCTCAGTAACCACTGCTCTAGTTCCCACACGCTCGAGCACAGCTTATTTCAGAGAGTAGTCCTTAGGAGGGTAGCAGACCCAAGATAAAAGTTAATTAGGACTCTGGCAGCAGTGGATCAGGCAGAAAGAGGGCCAAAACAACAAAGATGGTGTCAAAGGAGTAACTTGACGGTCTGGACTTAAGTATTTTCTTCCTCATCTGGCCCACACCATGGTAAACCAAAATTCCCCAAGTTGGCATTCGGGATTCCAAAATGGCAAGCTAGCACTGTTTGCATTTATCATTAAACCCAATAGGTAACACTAGTTTTGAGCTAGCTCATTAGCTTGCAACCAAAGCCACTGGTTTCAAGGAAGAATGCAGCACTAATGATGTGTTTTTATGTCCGCTCAAGAACAAATAATTTATTTTTTTCATGAAAATAAAAAAACATCCCAAGAGAGGACGAATAGTACATCAACAAATCCCAAATGTTGTTAAATCTTGTTAAGATTAGGAGGAAATTAATTGTGACAAAATGTGGGAGCCAAAGAACAGAAAAATAGTGGAAATAAATGGCAAAGGGAGAAGACGTGACGAAGAGGAGGAGAACGAATAGGAAAAGATTGAATGGGGGCGTTATGGAAAGATAGATTTACCATCCCGAGCCAGCGTTTTGAGTAAAGAGGGCATACACATTATGGAGATAAAGGAGAGAGGGGAGAAACAATTGTGTTCTGTTTGTGAGTATGCATGAGGGAGAGAGGGCAAGAGAGAGAAGTATGGTCAGTAATGTGTCTGTAATAAGGTCAGAGGCAGAAGTCCATTATGAAACCCCCTCGAGGCTCTATTTATAGTGGCCTAAGGAGGGAGGCAGGGATATAGAGAGCAAGTGAGATGGTGAGAGAAGCGAAGACTTCGGGATGAAGAGGTAAAGGAGGGAGGACAGAGAGAAGGAGGCAAGTGAAAAGATGCCAGAGAGCAAAGCAGGGAGGCGAAGTGTTGGAGAAGGAGTGAACACGGGAAGGTGAGAAATGGGGATAGAAGATGAGAGCAGGAAGTGTGGAAAGGTGCCAGAGAAAGAGGAGGAGGGGGAGGATGCAGGGAGAGGAAGATGGCAGGGGAGAAGAAGAGTTTGGCTCGGCAAGGGAAAGAAACGGAGTCGTGTGGTCGGAAAGCATAAGGGTGTTAAGGAGAGATGGTGGAGAGGAGGGATAAGAAGGCGAGAGGGAGACAGTGAGCCTCCAGATGGAGAAAGGCATGAGCAGTGAAATGTCTGATCCAATTTTATCTTCAGCTCTGAATAAAATAGCCAAAATATGGGAAAATCTTCAAATTAAATAAGTCTGTAAGCTGTTCTTTATCATTTGAGTTGAGTTTATTGTGTGTGTGTGTGTTTGTGTTTGTGTGTGCGAGTGTATGAGTTGGACCAGTTTCTCCTCACCAAACAGATAACCTAATAGGTGAAAGGAAAGAACAGAGGAAGAAATGATGACAGCCACAAGAAAGAGGAGACCTAGTCTTGCAGGAGTGGTTGGGTGGGTAGGGGTCGATGTGAAATGCGCCCCTGGGGAAGTGACCGAAGAGAGAAGGATGGCTGAATCTATGTCATTTCCCCAAAGCAGAAGAAAAGAACTAGGTTGCAAGGAACAGCAAAAGAAAAACGAGAAAGGTGCGTGGAAAACGTGAATATAAACAGGTTTCCGGAAGGAATCAGGAAAGACATCACAAACCAAGATGAAAAGAAGCGTGGAGACGTTTTTGGTGAGATACAGGGAAGAAAAAAGTAATCATAAAGACAGATAGACCTGCACAGAGAGATACTGACAGGTGGAAAATATGCAGACACACACGGTGAACACAGAGCGAGCCAGGTGGATTGTGAGATGTGGATCACAGAGCACAGACGTACACACAACCAGCCAGCCATAGTATCAGTTGTCAGCCACCCAGAAAAACATTATCCTATCTCCCTGAAAATAGAAGTCCTTCCCCGGCCAATGTTTTGATATTCTAATGCACTGCCCTGCGCTGGCTGCTTGTATTAATAGCGATGCTGAGCTGTGATAGTAGAACATGAATGAAAGCGAAGCCGTGCTTTTCCCTCAGGCCTGGGGTAAGGGAGACAAAATCCATCTGGAAGATAACATTACACAGCAACTCGCACAAGTTTGTACCCCCACAAGCTTACATAAGATTATGCATATGAATGAGATATTCCATCTGCATGCGGATATGTGGGGTGTGTGTACATTTGTGCATGTAATACAAAGTGAGGCTTGTGCATTACAGAGCTGATAACTGTTCTTCATGATTGTGAAATGACTATAATTATTTCCCTCCAACTGTCCATGTGGTTTTTCTTCTTGTTTTCTTATCTGTTTCTCTTCTGCCCGAATGCTTTTCTTTCTTATTACTGCATTATTCAGTTTCAGACAGACCCTGTGATCAAACAGTTTTGGGAATTGCACTTGTGCTGATTTGTAAACTGCAATCCTTTATGTTTGGGGGAAAAAAATGCGCATAATGTTGTGAATTTGTTTGGTCTAGTTGTGGAAATTCTAATACAACAAATGTATTCTGTCCTTGAGCTCAGTGTAGTCTGTGTGGTTTTTTTTTACCTAGCGTGACTGAAGAGAGGTCAGGGGAAGAGACTTGCCCTAAATGGGCTGCCATTAATGGTTCTCACACCAGTGACCTAGTTCAGAAGGAAGAGGTGGAATTAAAACCCACAGCCTAGCCGAGTACTGAAACAGATTGGTTCTCATCTGGCCTCACCGTGATCGCAGTGGCTGATAGTGTGACATTTAAGGCCCCCCCCCCAGGTACTGTGTCATATGTAAGACACATACAAAAAAGACTGTAACCAAAGCCTCATCGCTTGCTCAACCTTGAAAGAAAGGAGTCCAATATTAACCCTTGCCTTGGATCATCCTGTGCTGTCCAGTGAGGTGTGTCAGTACCTAAGCTGACTCGCGGCACAGAAACTGGAGATAAGCGCTGGCTTTAGAGCCATTTCAGGACAAACAAGGCGTACTTGCTCCCCAGCTCTTCATACAGAGTAGTATAAGCCAGTGGTTCTCAAATGGTGAGCCGTGATGCCAATCCAGGTGTGCCCTGGGATTTTGTGATAACCACACATTATTATTGCAAAATTCAACTGGGGCTATACAAAAAATTATGAATTACTTTTTAATTTACTGTATAATAAAGAGGCAGGAGAGATGATAAGATGACAACATGTCTTTTTTCCCCCTTATTTTTATTGTCTTGTGATATGAGTGATAACAAGTTAAATAAGCTGTTGTGCACAGATATAAATACAGGTGTGCTTTGAGATTTCCATTTGCCATTTGGTGTGCCTTGGGAAGAAAGATTTTAAGAATGTATAGCTTATGCCAGAGGCCATTTTATAATATGAACTCTGGCAATGTCCAGAGAGTCAGGTCCAGACATTATCTGGAGTGTCCCTTTGACACATGTAGTATACAACGGAAGATTGTCTGCACCAGAAGCATCCTCACTGAGAGGAAATACTTTGAATGGTTTAGGTAAGGGATGGTGCCTCGGCAGAGCGTGCAGGAGGCAGGGTAAGACATGGACTTTGTCACAGGGCCTGTAAACATGTCGTGTCTTTAACCGCCTGGAAAACGCAACCTCATGCGCTGGGCACTACTTTTTCGCCTGAGTGCGGCAACAGGTTGCGTCTGAGGTTACTAAGTAACCTTAACAAGCACTGTACTAAAGCCTGTTTACCTGAAATCCTGAGTGCAGAGCTGATCTACTTCCTGGCACTGTTTATCAGGCCTATCATCTGTGGGACAGATAAAAAGTTCTGGCACCCCTGCGCCAAATTGATCAACGTTTTTGTGTTTACCACAGACTGATATTTACGGACGAAGGGAAAAATATCTGTCAGCTGTGATTGGTTGTTCCTCGTCACATGACATGCAGTACGCGCTGCTGTGTTCCAAAAAGTTGAACTTGATTTCTCTCAGGGCGCAGCTGTCGTACCCTGAAAAATAGACACTGGCATGCGTGCCATGACGGCATCCCTCTGGTGAGCACGCCTGCCGTCTGCATTTAAAACAATTAAAATGAGAGCTCAAAAAATGTGGCATGTGCACGGCCCCTTACAATCTCGGCTTCAGCCCTCACCATCAGAAGTTCCTGAATCTCATCATCTCTCCAGTTAGACATTTCATTGCCATCTCTGTGTAAACAACCGATCCTCTTCACCCTCGGATGTTTATTTTCTTGCACGAGCTGCATGATAGAAAACTCATCAACACGCCGACTTGCTCACTGTGACTTCCCTGAACATTTACCTGCTCTGTTCACATGTGGGCTCAATTGGACATTTAATGTCTGGTCCAACTGATTTAGAAATTTGCGTTTTCACATACAGCTCCTCCGGGTAACGTCGAGATAATTTCAGATTTGTAGTACGTGTGTGAAAGGGGTTTCTGTCTTCCTCTCCTTCTGAGAATAAGAAGCTGCTTTCTAAAAATCTTGTGGAGTGAAGAAGAAATAGCTGAAAAGATCACATGCAGAGAGATGCTTGAAGCAAGGAAACATGCTTAAGGGGAGATAGAGAAAGACAAAGCGGAAGACAGGGAAGCAGTACAATAATGCAGAATCTAACAATAGATGCAGCAGTCGTCATTCAGGACGACCGTAGATACACATACAGTCCTGTGGCGTGTGTGTGTGTGTGTGTGTGTGTGTGTGTGTGTGTGTGTGTGTGTGTGTGTGTACATGTAATGTTCGGTGGAGACAGCCATGAAGAATAACAACTGAGTGCTCTCACACTGCCTACCTGCAAACACCCACTCATCAGCTGCTCCTGTGCTCTGCATGTCCTTAAAATGTGACTGTGCCCAATTGCATATATGTATGTCCAACTGTGAGTGTGCTTGTTCCAGTCTGACTCAAAACCAAGCAGTATCTGAGATGGCGTTCATGCCTCGATCAAGGGCAGTAAAGAAATGTTGTCTTTGTGGTTCCTTGTCCCCTTTTCTGTCGTTGCATCTTTAGGTTTGTGACCTCATATTACAAAGAGACTTAAATCTTTCTCTTTGGCTACATCGCCCTGTAAGAAAATACCCTTTGTTTTTTAACTTCATTGGAGAGCTGCAGAAACTTCTAGCCTCACAGATGTTTTTGTCTGTTGTCTGAAATTTCTGGCAAATAATTAGTGTGCTTAATTGGAGTTTATAACACAGGCTGCTATAAAGGTTGTTTAGGAAAGTCTGGGTATCATCAAAGTCAGACAGCTTCATCCCCAGGGGATCATAAATGTCTGCAAAGATTTCATGGTAATCCACCCAGTACAGTTGCTGAGTTATTTCAGTCTGGACCAAAGTGTTTGGCTGACCGATTGACCGTCCATCCTTAGAGCCACGCTGCCAGCTCCACTAAAAACCATGCTAAAACTTTCCAATAGTTAGGCGCTTAAAACTTTCAAATTAAAGCATGATATTAGACCTATGTATCGGCCATACCACTGACTTCTATTGACTAAGAAAAGGCAAGTGGAACAGGAACTACTTATGGAAATACACATGCATGAAGGCACATGTGCAAACACACACAAGCATACATGAATGGTAATTGATCAGGGAATGCACTGTAGCTATTGACCGAAGCTGTTATAGATTCATACTGAGCTCTCTACAGACGGCTGCTATAGAACATTAAACACTCACCTGCTGTATATTCACACATGTTCAGCCATACAAAATACACTTAATATTCATCTATGGAGACTGTAAGATGAACACCACACATTTGCATAAATGCACATGCATATACAAATGCATACATATATAGCATTGCAGTGACTTACTGTACAGTGTTTCTGTTTAAAAATGCATGCTCATTGACAGCCCTTCTTCCACATACTTAAACAACACACACACACACACACACACACACACACTCATCTGTACTTTGACTCTGACCTGATAACTGGAGGCAATGCAGCTCACAGAATTATAATTTAGCTTTAACTTATGTGTGTGCATGTGTGTGTGTCTTTAAGGGTTTTGCATTCATTTACAGTAAGTGGCTCAGTCAGATGTGTGTCTGTTGGTGTGTGTATGTGTGTGGCTGTGATGTTACTATTCAGACTTTGAATTAATTGGGCTTTACAGCACAGTGTCAATGTATGAATACATTTCAACAAGCAATGATGCCTCTAATACGCACGAAATGGAGAATATCAAAATGTTATTCACAACGTTGTGTAGCTTTACGTGCTGCTGAGAGAAAGGGAATCAAATAAAAATCTGACTTCAGGAGTAAAACAGGACTAAAGGAAGGAGCACATTACATTATTTTTATCACAAAATATGTTACTCTTCTCTTTCTTGCCCTTTCGGTTTCTTGATTTAATTTTTTTTTTTTTTTTTAACCATTTTCCCTATTCCTTATATGCAAACCTCACTCTCACTAAGGCGTCTGTGCGCTATGGGGAAATTCTCCACACTGGGTAGACTTGATTACAGTATGCTGTATGCATCTTAACCACTAGGCCACTAAGATGCTCAAGATTTCTTCTTTCTTTCATCCTACAAATAGTGCCTCTCTTTGCCTCTTGCTTAACTGAGGCCAGCTGTGGCCTGACAGAGCCGCCCCTCTGCAGGCGGGGTCGTAAATCTAGTTCCAGGCTTTAGCCGGGGCCTTACATGTCACACACAGTGAAAGTCCGAGGACGCCAACCAGCTGTCACAGTCTGCTCCCACATTGAGATACTCAAGCTTTCAAATACTTTGTTCTATTATGAATTACCAAGTGTAGTCCTGGAAGGCTCGTGGATGTGTAATTGGCTATGACAAGGGGTGTGCTGTGCATGCTATATTATATCTTCCCAGGGTTATTTCTGTCATCTTGGTTAGCCACCCAGTCTTTGAGCAACTCCTATCCCGTGTGAAATAATGCAGCCGTGCTTTTTTTTTTTAATTGGAAACCCAACAAATCTACAGCCAAATACAAGAAACAATGAAATGTCATGCAGTTCAACACAACATCACCACAAAGTTGGAGTTGAAGCAATAAATCCTCAAAAAATGATCCGTGATAATCTTAATAAAGATATGATTAAGTGTCAGGCTGATTTTTTTTGACTGTATACCTTTGGTTTTTTTTAGATTTATTCTCAAATATATGTAAATTCAGTGATCCCTTTGGACAAAGTTAATGGAGTGATTAAGTTCTCTCGATTTGCATGTCTACTCGTGTCTTGAATAATGTGGCTTTTATCAAAGTGCCGATTGAGGATAAGAGCCTGATTAAGTTTCCAGTGGATGCAGATAATGCCTGGTGTCTTCTTTCAAAAGGGATATGATACTCCAGTTGTCGTGTATAATTCTCTGTCATGCTATGTCAAGTAGTTCAACCGACTCCCCCGCACACCTGCATACCGCTGGCAGGGTTTATTTTATCATGTCTTGTGTGAACCAGCATAGCGTTTGTGGTCCTTGCTTTATCAACCTCATCTGAACCACTTATCATGTGAAAGCAACCCTGGGTATGGCAGAGAGAAAAACAGAGATGGGAACGTTAAGAACACTTGAGTACTGGAACTAATACGTTTTGTTTTTTTTTCCTGCTTGGTGCTGTAAAATGTTCCTGAATGTCTTGACATAACATACTGTGAATTAAAGTTGCTTCGATGAGTCATCTGATTTGTTCTTTTGTGCTCGCAACATAGAAAAAACCCAAACTCTTCAAGTCAAACAGCATTTTAAGAAATACAATGGCAAGCGGCTGAAAGAACCTCCAGTAAAGGCCTGCGTAAATATATAAATAAATAAATGAAAAATACAATTCAGATGGAAGGAAAAGGCTCATTTCAATGACTGTTCTTACAACAAAGACATTCCTCGAAGTAAAGTAGCATACAATATACAGCTAACAATAATCATCTAAATGCTTTTATAAATGGAAAGGTCTAACTCACAGGTATATCTTCAGGCAAAACTGGGTAAACAAAACCTTACCCACATGTATAGCTATTGTTTCAAAGCATGAATAATTGAATAGCGGAAGAGTAAACACTTGAGCAATGAATCCCCAATGGAGTCGTTTCAAAAGAAAGAATTACAAAAACCATTTGTTATTTTCTTTAAGCAATAATATCAGCAAATTATGAAAGAGCTGGAGAGGAAGCAGGAGAGATGGGAGCGTCCATGGAGCGAGGGGAAGTGCTGTTTTGTAGGTGAATGGCTGATCAGATTATTCCATTTCCACCGCTGTGTGTTCATATGTGTACTGCATGCTTGTGTGTCATGCTTAAGTGCACGCTTGGATGAAGACATGCTCTTGTGGGTTTGCTTGCATGCTTGTGTTTGCATGTTTTTCTGCGCCTGCACACTGGTGTGTGTTTTCCTGTGCGAGTGTCTCTGTGTGTGTGTATGGGAAATGTGCGGCACCATATATCTAATTCCAGAGCAATGATACACTAGCTCCCTGCTGTCCCATCATCCCTCTCTCTTTTTCCACCTCCCCCTCAATGGCCCTAAACTCCTAAAACCTTCACAAGATTCTAATAGCTCTATTCAGTTGGATGTGTTTATAATAAAGAGTAAATGTGTGTGTGTTTTGGGGGATAATTATGGGCAGACATTCAGTGGGTAGGGGCTCTGGGTAATGTCAGTGCCAAGAATTAGTATTTGTATTTTCCTGTGTTCGAGAAACAATATGTGTGTGTGTGTGTGTGTGTGTGTGTGTGTGTGTGTGAGGTGGAAAAGAGAGACTCTGAGAGGAAGAGAGATAGCACGAACAAGGATAAATGTGTGAGTGCTAGTGTTTTTTTTTTTCTTTTTGTTCTAGTATAAACAAGAGTTTTTGCCCTTTTGTGTTATTGTGTGTGATTTATTTTTATGCATCTATATGTACAGTATGACTTGTGTCATTTGGCAGCACAAGTGTCTGAGATAGATAGGGATCGCTCCAGCATTGTTTTCTTAGTTGTGTGTGTGTGTATGTGTGTGTGTGTATTGATAGAGGTTGGAGGAGAGGATTAAGGTCGAAGGGGTACTGGTTTTAAAAGTGTGTATGTCTATTTACGGTGTGTGTGTGTATGTGTGTGTGTGTGTGTGTGTGTGTGAGAGAGAGAGAGTTTGTGCATGTATGTTTTTGCAGCTGCTGCTGATTCTAACTGGCTGATAAGAGGTTAAGAGGTATGATCTCATGATTTCCACGGCTACTGCACTGATACACATCATAGACCACTTACCAGGAATACAAAACCCAAACACACAAACCCACACTCTCAACCAAATGGCATTTTGACCCTACATGGGTGTGTTTGGCTTGCTTTAGGACACAGACACGGTTGCATACATCTTAATTTCTCAGCTTCAGAGTCTTGAAAATATGTGTTGTCCCAAAAGATGTTACAGCGTTAGAGATAAGCATTGTTAGGGACTGAGCTGCTCAGTGCCATCTAATGATATTCACAACTATGTTTTCATCAGCTTATAATCAGCTGAAAATAAGAATCATTGTGTTTTCATTGCCTTCGTGCTCTTCGACAAAATCCGCCATGTTGCTGCTCTAGCCCAGGTCAACCAAACAACCTCACTTCAATCAGGAGAGACAGAAGAATGAAGTAAAGATCATATTTAATGCAGAATATGAGTGCACAGATTAACAGATGATTTGGGCTGATTAAGATTTAACAGAAGTCTTTGGCACTTGGACACCAGAGGGAGATATTTTGTGGTCGAGGGACATCTGAGCGGCTAAAATATAAACCCAGACACTGGTGGTGGTGGTGGCTGCTGACTCTGAGGCTGATGGCTGATGAGGCGTATGAGGCTGATGAATCTGTGAAGACTAGGTGGTGATGGGGAGGTGGAGGGTGCGCATGATGGCAGCAAGAAAGAACCATATTTAAAATGAGGAGGAGTAAGATGATAGGCTGACAGGGAGGGTGTGTCACTGTGCTATTGGTTGACTGTGAATCAGCTGATGACTCAGTTGACCTACCCAGACAATGACACCTGGAGATAGTGAGTGAACATGTGTGCAAGGAGTGAATAGTAGGTTGAGAACTTACATCCTCAGCATGAAAAGTGTTGTCTTCCTGACTAAACTTTAGCGAGAGCTTTATTTCTCACACATGCTTGGTACACAGTTTCAGTTCTGCAACCTAACTGCTAGATGCCGCTAAATCCTACACACTAGACCTTTAAGTGGCCTCAAGGGGCTGAGGTTTTTCTTCAGGCTTTGAAAGGGACATATTTTATAGGACAACAAATATTCACTGTTGTGAGCAACTATCAAGTGAGTGTCAAGTATCCCCCATATCTCACTCGTCTGCACTCCATCAAAGGCCTTGTTCAAGCTGCCAGCCCAAATTCATGTTTTGGCATATCCAGATTGTAACCACATTGATTTTAGAGAGATTGGACTGCAAAAAAAACAAAAACAAACATGAAATGTGATTTTTGGAAATCAGATCCAAACAACATTTGAAGATGGTTTCAGTCACATTTTTACAGATGTGTCTCAGTCTGGCCGCTCTGACCGCTGAAATTGGATTTTAAAGTGTCTTTTGCATCACTTGCAACACAACACACAACAAGGACATCAAATGCAGTGTGATAGAAATGTATCACAATGTATACCAGCCTCCTCCGTCGCTGAGTTCGCCTGGTGCAACAGAAGAGCTCTGCACGGCAACATGACAGCACTATTGTCTGGAGTGTGGAATGATAGATCTCCATTCTTCATGCTTCTGCGTCTGAGAGTCCATTACTAGTGTGGCTATGTGGTTACTGATGCCTATGTCTTTACCACAGCGACCCATGAAGATTGATAAATGTTTGGACACGCTAAATCAAACTGATCACCTGCAGTGTGGTGATCTGAATAGTGAGGACAACAGACAGACTCTCACCCCAGAGAGCAGTGTTCGTGTCCCGAAAGATTCTAAAGCCAAACTGTTCTTTTTGCCTTAGTTGCCAAAACATCTATTTGCAGTGTTGTACAAATGTAGTGCTTTTATTTTGAAAGAGACTGTATGTAAACAGTAAATTTCATATGAAAACTGAAGTGTATTTTGAAAGAAGACAATGCAGGTAACAGGCAGAACGTGACACGGCATCCCAGAACGTCAGCAACCAACGCACCCAGGGTACCTTGCAAATGTATGTGGACATGGAAAGTCCATGACCAAAACATCAATATGTGAGGAGGTCGGAGTGAGAATGTGTTGGCAGTTAAAATGTGGAGACTGTTTAAGATAGTTCAGAATATTTAGTAGAGACATTTTATCGACAGGAGCATTTTCCTACAGTCCATAACCTAATGGATGCCTATAGGTGGCCTCCTCTGTCAACTAATGTTAATAACAGAATCCAGTTTCATTTTATTTTCCTCCCTCAGTCTACCTCTCTCCATCTTTTCCCTCTGACATCTATCCATTAATCTCTCTATCTGTATGATAGATCAGCTCACACTGTCAGTGACACTTAAACATGATTGGCCAGTTCTGATGACATCATTCTCAGCAGATTTACAGTCATTTATTGGTTGGGTTTGTAGTTCTTTCTGAAGTGGGCAGGCCTACAGGCACCAAGTGGGGGAATAAATGTGTTTTTTTGCCCCTGGTGCATATTTACTACATGGCGTAAATCGAACCTGGACATTGTTCCGCTACAGCCATCCATTACTGATGACAGCATTCAGGCATGACGTTTATGAGGTGGGCTGTTAGGATCAGTAATTCACTCTGTCAGGAGATCTGAAGAGAGCAGTGGGGGTAAAGAGGAGGCACAAGAGGAAGAGGACAAGAGGTTTAGGAAGAAGGATGAAGGGGGAAACAAGTGGGGAGAGAAGCAGAGAGGCGAGGATGGAGCAGAGGAGGAAGAAAATAGTTGGCATTTGTGAGACAAAGCTTTTTTTCATGGGGGAAAATTATTTCACCATCCCTCCCCTCTTTTCTCCACTCCACCCACCCTTTTTCTGGCTATCATGTTTCTTGTGCCAATCAATATTTTATAGCTGTCGCTCCAGAGCAATGACCCCCCCCCCTTCTCCCACCCCCCGCCCTCCCCAGCTCTCTGAATGACAGATGAGGGTGAGAATAGGTGTTGGGGGCAAAGTGAAAAGCGTGAGGGAAGGGTGGGAGGGTGTAAAGCTGAGTGGTGGAGAAACATGAAGTAACAAGAAATGGCAACAGAGAAAGAGGGAGACAGAGCAGCGAGTGAGGCAGAGACTGACGGAGAAATGGGTGAATATGACACTGGATAAATAACCAAGAGTGGGAGAAAATTTCCCACAGATAATGAAATTATGCTGTGAAAATGTCTACCAATTTTCATACTCTCAGAGAACCAATTACAGAACTAAGAGAGAAAATGTCAGCCTCGTGACATCAAAGTGGGGACGCTGCCTACTCATTTTTCCCCTATTTGTGTCTTGTTGTTTTACCTAAGCTGCTTTTAGCTCGTAGCCCACAGCACTCTGCTATTCTCCAAGATAAGGACTACACACATGTTACGGTGGAGGAATGTGTGTGTGTTTATGTGTGCAAAAGCGTATAAATGCACAATTATGTGTTGCTTTTTCTGTATCTTGTGTGTTTGCTTGTGCAGGAGTGTTTATGTGTGACTGTAGCCATGACACATTAGGGATAAAAAAAAAACCTTGAAGCTGTGTCAAAAAATGTTCGGTGTGTTAAGATTTTCCCATGAGTCACAGCTCTCCAGGTGAGGCAATCACACACAGAAGCACATACACACACGGTGAGAAAGGTCTAGACGGCCTTAGTGAAACTGGATGATGATAGATTGCAGAGAAATTACAAGTTAGAAGAAAATGTGCATTGGTGTGTGTGTGTGTGTGTGTGTGTGTGCATGAAGCGGTAACAAACTGTATGTGCACTGTGTTGGTGTGTGTCTGTGTATATTGGAGGTAAATAAAGAAAGGCCTTCTCCTGTCCCTCCCACCTCCTCTTGTAATCCTCTGTGTTTCCGTGACCTCGGCAACCTGGTGACAAAGCATTCTTGGTGTCCCTTTGATTGAGGCCACGGGTGGGTGTGAGGTTTGGACAGACTGAAAGGACAGTGGAGGAGAAAGGGCAGGATGGAGGAGGCCGAAAGTTTGTGGTGCCTTTAGCGTTGGCCAAATCAGCAATCTGCCTGTTTCAGATTTTTTTTCCTTAGTTTAGTTTTAAAGCTGGACTTTTATGACCGTAACATTGTGCCACATTTGCTAAAACTGTCACTATATTCTAAAATAAGTATACAAGACAGGTATCTGTCTCTTCCTGCTGCTAATGACATTTGCCAGAATCTACCATGAGGCGCAAAAAACAACCAATCAGAGCAGAGGAGTCCCCAACGCAGCTCACTTCACTTTTTATACCTCTTCCCGGTAATAGCCGTGGCTGCAGGCATTGTGTCTTCGGGTTGTCCGTACATCCCATTCTTGTGAACGCCTCAAGAGCACCTGAAAGGAGATTCTTCAAATTTGGCACAAACGTTCAGTTGTACTCAACAATGTCTTGATTAGATTTTGGTGGTCAAGGGTTAAAGGTCAAGGTTACTGTGACTTTGTCTGTCTCACTCTTACAACATGTTCAACATGACCTCACATCCATCTCATTTTCGTGAATGTGATATCTCAACAGCTTGAGCGAATGTCTTCAAATTTGGCACGAATGCCCACTTTAACTCAATGATGAACTGATTAGTTTTTGGTAGTCTTAGGTCAAAGGTCAAGGTTACTGTTACCTTGTCTGTCTTCTTGTGAACGTGAGATCTCAAGAATTCCCTGAAGGATTTTCTTCAAATTTGGCACAAACGTTTATTTGGACTCAACAATGAACTTATCAGATTTTGGTGGCCCAGTGTTAAAGGTCAAGGTCAGCATGACCTTGCATCCATTTCATTGTCGTGAATGTCATAGCTCAAGACCAGCTTGAGGGAATTTCTTCATTTTTGGCACAAACATGTACTCTCTCTAAATTTGGAGGGTTTTTCAGCTCTGTAAATGCAGAGCAGGCAGAACTCTTTTTTTTTTTTTTCTCAGCAGCAGTTTGAGTTGCAGAATGGGTACTTGATCAGACGATCCAATCAGAGCTGATCGGGTCAGCTCGATGGATGAGAAAGGCAGCTGTTTGTGAGTGAATGCAAACTTTTAGACCTATCACAACGAACGGTTTAAGTTTCACTTTCACGGCGCCTGCCATTCAGTTCTGATTGGTTGTTTTCTTTCGTGTGCACAAATGCCATTAAAATGACTACAAGGCAATAGAGTAGGCAGTGGAAAATAATTTTTTGTTCACTGATCTGTCTCAATTAGGGCTGTGCGAATATAGAGACAGCTTCAGCAAATGTGACAAAGGTTATTTTTAATAAAAGTTTCCAACCAAAGCTTTAAAGCCTGGTCACACCCACTTTTTAAAAAGCACAAAGCTAAAGATCGAAGCAAATACATTTTAATGGAATCACAGCAATTAGTGGTTGACTTGCAAAGTAAATTAGCACACATATCTGCGTCATGTTTAACTTTCCCCCGTAAATTAGCACTGTTGATCAATAGCAATCTATCCTGGCAGCTCTGACCTGTGAGGGAACAGAGAGCTGGAGAGTTCAAAATTAAGGGAGCTATTAGCTTATTAACTGTATTGCACCTTCCACTTCTATTTAACCCTCCTCTGTTAAAATATGAATCGCTCCATTAAAGAGGGGAATGGTTTGCAGACAGTCATGAGGCAGGAATAGAGCACACTGTGTAAACTCATTTTAGCATTAAAAAACACATCTGAATTTTTGTTTTTTGGTGATTAATGTATCTGAAAGCCTTGGACAAACAGTCCGATGTTAATGACATGCAAATCAGTTAGCTCCTCTCAGCGATGTTAGCTCCTCTGTGAGCATCTGTGACCTGTGGGTCCCTTTAACATCCCTTTCTTTGAAGGTTTGCAGAGACTTCTATGTGTGTTTTGCAGAATCAAAAATCTCATTCTTGTGCTTGTTTTTTTTTTTTTTTTTTTCTTTTAATGAATGCCTCTGATAGCCAGAGGGTTTCCACAAATGGACGCAACAATCAGGTGCTGTTTAAATCTGCAATTTAAGGCTCAGTGGAGGAAAATAGTACTTTGTCCAGGTCACCAGCTTGAGACACTGCAATTATTAACGATCAAATGAGACAACATTGTCTCGTACGCACTCAGTTCAGGGGACAATGCTGCTCACTGATGCGAATCACAGCACAATAATAAACGATTGAAAGAATGCAGCATTTCCTCTCTGAGCTGAACTCCTGTCCCTGGTGGTCCTCAGAGCGTGTCGATAGAATAAAGACTGATGGAGCTGTAAATCTGTGAAAATACTGCTCATTAGTGAATGTCATAATTCTCACCTTTCTCTCTCTGTCCCCACAGTGAGAGACGATGATGATTTCCTGAGTCTGAGTGAGCTCCCAGAAACCTTCCCCTCCGACCCTCCGGAGCCCTTACCTCACTTCCTGTTTGAACCTGAGGAGGGCTACATTGTCAAAAACAAACCTGTCAATCTGTACTGCAAAGCAACACCTGCCACGCAGATTTACTTCAAGTGCAACAGCGAGTGGGTCCATCAGAAAGATCACACTGTGGAGGAGAGGGTGGACGAAAACTCAGGTGAGTAAAGTCTAACACATGTACAGTCGTGTACACATGTACATAGATCTAATCAGAGGATGTGATAATGTAAGAGAAAGTCTGTCCAGGCAGTCAAAATCCTGCCTAGACGTATTGATACCATAGCACCATAGATCTTTGGTTGGCCCCGGATAACTGGCCTCGGTCGGTGAGCAGAGCCATTCGTGACACGGCGGGGGTGCAGCCAGACGATGGCCGCCCCTCTCCTATCTCGCACTGCATGTTGGTAGATAACCTGGTGCCAAATCACTTGCAGACAACCTGATTCTGGGTCAGGGTTTTGTACGTGGCAGAACAGCTCCCTCGCTGCGATCTATTGAAAGTCAGCTCTTGTCACACGACCGCTATTGCACATCTGTCCGTCCTGGAAGAGGGATCCCTCCTCGGTTTCTCTTCCTGAGGTTTCTGCCTCTTTTTCCCCTGTTAAAGGGTTTTTTTTTGGGAGTTTTTCCTTATCCGCTGTGAGGGTCCAAGTACAGAGGGATGTTGTATGCTGTAAAGCCCTCTGAGGCAAATTGTGATTTGTGATATTGGGCTTTATAAATAAAATTGAAACGAGTTGAATTGAACGAGTCAGCTACATGTCCGATCACTGGCTGTGCGCCCACTGTGAGAACAGTCACATCGGAATTCATGTGTTTTCTCACACAGAAGGCTGCCATTATCATGCCGGTGCTGCAGTAGGCTACCTCAATAGCCAGCCGATAGAGCCCGACTGCTAGGCGTTTTCTGATGGGGACAGTGTGCCTTCGTGCTGTGACAGCCTTGTCGTAAAGCGCCCCCACTACTCCTGACTACTGTTCCACACCCACACACTCTTTCTACAGAACTACCAGTAATAGCTGCTAAGAGAGCTACTGGACCAAAAGAATGACATCATTGGATCTTCCTACTATGACAATCATTCATTGAGATGAAGCTTGCATCACTGTATCATTTGTTTTTTCCACAAATGCCTGTTTCACAAATATGACGTTTTATTGCTGTTCCAATGCACTTGTGTGTAATGTTTTTGGTTGCGTGTGAGGCTTTTTAGGGCAGAAATCCGTTTACACTGATGTCAGACATGGGTCACTTCAAACATGAATGTGAACAGTGCAGGCAGAAAGGTCAGATCTGGACAAATAATCATACCTGAGCATTAAGCCCTGTAATGTGGCCTAAGGTGCACAAGTATAAACTAAAATCAAGTCCATTTGTTTTCCTTTCACTTCCACAAGTTGACCTCTTAGCCTGTATATTTGTTATGTGCCTGACAATGATGAGATTTTGCTGTGTGGGATATAAAATTGTCACACATCCAGAAAATGTGGCCAACATTTTTCCCAGGTTGCCTCGCTGATGCACTGTAAGCAAACAGGTTAAACCTATTATTCAGATGTTTAGTTATTTGCGCTGAGAGCTAGGTCGCATGTCAGATGTGTGTACACAGCTGCCCCACCACCAGTGCTGTACTGTGATGTTCACAGGACAGTTTAATAGGATCCACAGTGATGTACTGGACTGCAGCCAAAGTTCCACGCTTGTCACTTGACAGCACATGGTATTATTCTGCTGGCTGGGTAATGATGAATCATGCTGTTGCTCTGGCGGGACAACAAAGACGTACACAACCTGGTTTCTTAGACTTAAGGTTGACATGAGCTGAGCTTATGGGTCTCCACCTGCTTGTTAATGAGCCTGAGTCCCCAGAGCGGGTGATTAAACACAGGCTGAAAACAGTTTGAAAACTTCTGATATATAGTGCCTGCTGAATGAAATACACAGTGGGGTCAACAGTAGCACAAATCAGCACGGTGGTGGTTGAATCCCTGTGTTTTTTATTTCTTGAAGCAGGTGAGCAAAATACGTAGTACATATTTTATGCGCTCAGTCTTTGATATTTGTCAGTGTGTATATTGCACTGCAGTTGTGAGGAAACAGAACTTTTGATTCTGTCTCAACCCAAGTTGACACATCGACTTGCCCACCGAAGATTTCCCCTTGTATTACAAAGCAGACCCTGGAGCCAAACATTGTGCTGTGTGTATATGCGTAGGTGTGTGTGTGTGTGTGTGTGTGTGTGTGTGTGTATGTGTATGTGTATGTGTTCTTTGGTGTCCTGGTTGCTGAGTGGGTCTGCTGCAGTGCTAAACCCAAAACGGAGACAGAGGCAAACTGAGCAGTACAGCTTGATGTTCCCCCTGATTCAGCTGTCACACATGAATAGTCTAGGAAGAGGAGAATAAATGCAACAAAACCTGCAAGAAGTAAACATAAGAGAGTTGAGACAACAGGTACAGATATAGAAGCACACAGAGATGCATACAGTGGCAAGAAATAGAATAACTTTATTGCCTCTGTTGGAGGGAGGGTTTCATATCAGAGTACAGTATACCCGAGTGGCAGCTTCGGGGCTGAAAAATGAAGCCAGTACGAAAGTGACAAAACCTGCAGTTCCTTGAATGACCACTTGAGGTTGGCTCCAGAAGTGAGTCAATCCCCAGAGAGCCCCATGTTAAAATAAACAGCTTTATGTTAACAGCCTGGTACAAAAAAGTTTGGCGCTCTGTAGCTAGTTTCCCTGTTCATGACAGCTACTTTCAAATGTTTTATTTGAGCATATACACCTCATCGGTTTAACTGCTTGTTAACGCAAATAGCTAATCAGCCAATCATGTGGCAGCAACTCAATGCATTTAGGCATGTAGACATGGTCAAGGCGACCTGCTGAAGTTCAAAACGAGCATCAGTGTGGGGAAGAAAGGTGATTTAAGTGACTTTGAACGTGGCATGGTTGTTGGTGTTAGTATTTCACACACTGCTGATCTACTGGGATTTTCACACACAACCATCTCTAGGGTTTACAGAGGTTTACAGAATTTGAAATATTTTAGATATTGGTTCGAAAATAATGATCCCTCATGACAACTGTACACAGGTGACTTTTTATATATCTCATCAGTTTATATTTTATTAAGGCTTAAAGTTCCAAATACCTAAGGGCAGGCTGCCTTGAGTGACAGGCCCCCTGCTTGATGTCACCATGGTCTATGAGTCTGATCCACCATCAGTGCTCCACAGCTCCACCCTTCCCCTCAAACATGCTGTGCGTTCCAATACCTATACTACCATATGATATAGCGTGCCAGAAGAAGATTTAGTATGTCCCAATACATTGTATGTGAAATGCAGTATGCCAAAAATACCAGGATGTTCTACTATATTGGGTCTGATTTTGTAAGTATGCAAGCCAGCGTGCTTCACTGTTTATTCTGACCCACAATCCTCTGCGCAGTGGACGATACGTCACATCGACTGAGCCGCAGACAGATGCTTGACAGCTCATTGATAGCTGATTGACAGCTGCCAGAAGTCGCATTGATGGATCACAGCGCATTCAAGTGACTGATGACCAGTTGAATAGTAATAATAGGTATATTGATTGTTTAATTGAATTGAATTATCATAAATATAACCAACAACAAAAAGGGCATAAGAACTAATAACAATGACAGAGAAATGTGTAGCCGATGTAATTATATGATCGTGAACATAATATGTTAGAATCTACAATACAGTTATTATAGCAAAATAACAGCAGAGCCCCCGCGTTGACCTACGTCTCTGGTGAGCTCATTGGCATTTTGTTTTATCTCCATGGTAACAGATATATGAGTAAGAGGGTCAAAGTTCAGGGTATAACGTTACGAGGAAGGAGCACTGCATGCAATAGTACGTACTTTTTAAGGACAGGTGTAGTACATACTAAAAGTAAAAAGAAATGGTATGTGATTCGGAACACACCCACAGTCACTTCTTGCTCCAGCATGGCGATGCCTAAAATGCCAAACTTGAGCCTTCAAAAAAGGAGTCCACAAATCAGTGGATAATATCAAGGTAGCTACATCTATTATTTTATGGAGTCTGAGTTTACCTGCCTTCTAACCCCTGTTCACTGCCTTCAGCCCTGTCTAAATTGGTTTTCTCAGCCATGTATCTTTTGAACAGTTGTATCCCTTCATCTCTCTTTCTGCTTTCTCCCATTCCTACATCTTTCTGAATATTTAATCATCAAACTTTCTTTTGTTGTTTTGTTTCTTAGCATTTTCCATTTGTCTTCTCTCGTCTCTCTCCCTCTCATGTCATTTTTACACTTTTTTCTTTTTAGGCATTTCCTTTACTTCTTCATTGCCATAAAAATGCATGTGCCCTGAGGAGGTTCTACATTTCAGACAGACTTCGGGTGCTTTCAGATCTAGAGTCATCTTGCTTTGGTCCAAATCAGGGACTTATTGTGTTACAAAGTTGCACAATTGCCTAGAGTTGGTTCATGTTCTTACGGCAGCATTTACAAGCTGAGAAGATAAAATGGCTGTGTGAGAAAGCTGCTCTTGATTGGTCAGAATTTCCATGCAGGAAAAATCCAGGAAGTAAACAAACGTTGAAGAAGAGTACACTTGCAAGATAAATGTGACACTTTCTAATGTCACAATGGAGGGGACAACTACGCAGGTTGATTTTAGTGCTGCTCATCGTGGACTATATTGCTGTCATTGTTCTCTTTAGGTAAACCATACAGTTTGAAGATGATGTTTTGATGCATTGGATGTGCTGAATGTGCATATTAAGGCAGTACAGGAGGAGGTGCACATTAATAATCCTCCAGGACTGTAACATGCTCATGTTTAACCCAAACAATGCATAATGCGACTGCACTTGGTTTGGATCAAGGTCAGAACACGTTCTCACCACAAACGAACCGCACCAGAGTTCATTTGTAACCAGACCGAGACCACCTCTTCAAGAAGGTCTCAGTCTGGTTGTTTTGGTGCACACCTGAGTGCAATTGTTGTGTTCACACCTGCCCAAACGAACCGCACTTAGGAGGAAAATGAACTTGAGTTCGATTGAGCCAAACCAAACAGGGCAGGTATGAAAGCACCCTTACTGACCAAAGAATAAAATCTCATGTTTGCGAGTCTTCTAGGTCATCTGTCTCTGAAGGTTCAAACACCTGCCCATTAGCCCTACATCACTGACACAAGTAGATGAGTGAGGTCACTGACTACAACAAAGTGGAACCGCTGAAATTTAATGAATGGCTTTTTTTTTTTTTTTTTTTTTTTTAACAGCCTTTTGGGGTTTTCCACAAGTGAAATGTAAGGGATGATGCATCTACCATAAGCATCCATTATCTTCCTCCTATCTCTCAATGCTCATCAGTGACATCACGTGCAGCTGCAAGTCATTTATTAGTCTCCCATCAGCTGTTCTTCTGCGCGCTGCTGGATTCCAGACAGCACGTTATTGAGAGGAAATGCTGTTTAATTAACGACCCATGGATTTAGCTTCTCATACTGTATGATTGACACCATGAGGTCTTCGAGGGATCAGGAACACCCAGTCAGCCCTGTAACTGACAAAACATCTGTGTATTTTGAACAACATCGAGTCTGGTTTTACTCCTGACATAATTTTCAGTGGCTGTCTTGCAGCCACATTTACCACAGAAATCTCATTTTGTGCAAAACTTAAATTTCATCTTTTCATTTTAAAGTTATCTGAGCGTCCCTGAGTGTTGAAATAACCCTCAGGCCTGGTTAAAACATAGATTTGGTTTTACATTTTTGAACTGCTTTAGATATGCTTTAATTTATGCTTAATTTATATTTCACAAAGCCATCGTAATGTCACTTTAATGAGGAATTGATTGGCTGCATGCCTCTTTTTACTGCGCCAGGACACTTAATCCCTTTGGCACACAATAATCCATATGGATATACATATGAAAATAAAATGAAGAAATAAATGAACTGGGATGTCCAGTCCAGTAGCTCAGTCCATAGGGACTTGGCTTGGGAACTGGAAGACTGCCGGTTCAAGTACCCGTAGAGTATTGAGCGTGGACTGGAAGCTGGAGAGGTGCCAGTTCATCTCCTGGGCACTGCTGAGGTGCCCTTGAGCAAGGCGCTGAACCCCCAACTGCTTTGGGCACCTGTCCACTCTCCACTTAATGTATGTATAGGTCCTGATTGTGCATGTGTGTGCATTTTGGGCCTGTGTGTGTATGACAACAGAGTACCCCTTAAGAATCAATAAAGTTCTTCTTCATCTACTTCATCATCATCTTCATCTTCATCTTCTTCTGCTATTTCTTCTTCTACTCCTACTTCTTCCTCTACTTCCTCATCGTCTTCTGCTTCTTCTTCTACTTCTTTACATCTTCTTCTACTTCTATTTCCTCTTCTTCTTGTTCCTCTTGTTCTTCTTGTCCTTCTTCCTCTTGTTCTTCTTCTACTTCTACTTCTTTACATCTTCATTTTCTTCTTCTCCTTGTACTTCCTCATCATCATCTTCTTATTCTGCTTCTTCAGTATCAGAAGCTGTTGAGCTTTGGAGATGTCTGGAATGGAGTCTTTTTTAGGAAAATGGCTCTTTGCCTTTAAATCTTCAAAAATGTATTATACATAATTTTACATATAATTCCTAATGTCTTAATGTCAGCTGGGATAGGCTCCAGCCCCCTGTGACCCCTCACAAGATAAGCGGTTACGGAAAATGAATGAATAATTCTTAATGATCAAAGTTTGCTGCATTCTGAATATTTTTGTTTTTCCCTGAGCTCAACTAACGGTGATGCAGTGCAAGAAACAAACGAAGAAATCAAATAGTGATATCCGTGCCTTTTTTCTTTTATATACTGTAAAGCATTTAGGTCATCTTTGAAGAAAAATACAATGAAATAATAAAGAGATTATGTTTACATGATAAATATTATGCAACAAAGTGCTAGTGAATCTCATAGAAAGCTGGTGTAGGCCTGTGACTGGTGAATGCACTGTGTGTGTGTGTGTGTGTGTGTGTCTGTTTATCTGTTTATCTGTGTGAAAACCTAAACTCCATAAGCTGTTTTCTCCTCTTTGTTTCCCGCTGTTTCACAGACACAGCTAGAAGCTATGGCCCCCATACTGCTTTTATTATCTCTGTCTTCTTGCTCTCTATCTCCCTCTCTCTGCCTCATCCTCTCCCTTTTCTCTTTTCTTTCTCTTCCTTTCTTTCTGCTCCATGCTGTTTTGTGCTCTACTCTAATTTCCACTGACTGAAATTGGAGAGAGCCGAGGCAGATAAAACCTGAGCTTGAGAAAGCAGGGGATGATGGAGGGATGCTGATGGAGGGTGCCTTTGAGAGGGCTGGAAAGGCCAACAGATATCAGGGAGTCACACTGAGGAGAAAGATGATATGGATCCTGCTGTGTTGTTTTCTTTCTCTTTCTAGCTGACTCCCACTCTTACTCTCTCTCCGTGTGTCTCATCCTTTTTTTTTTAACAGGAAAAGGAAATTCAGCGCACCTGCTGAAACACAATATATATGTATACATAAATATAAAGTAAAAATGAAGGCATGCTTACAACAGTTAGAACATAAATAAAACAAGCCTGGTAGTTTTTGAGTGTGTGATACTCTGCACCAAAATACATTTATAAGGTTGTTCTCGCCAAACAGAATGGTGGAAGTCAAGTGGCGTAAAGAAATAAGGAAAGGAAGAACAACTATATTCATTCATTTTCCGTAACCACTTATCTTGTTACGGGTCGCGGAGGGGCTGGAGCCTATGCTAGCCCACATTGGGCGAGAGGTGGGGTACACCCTGGACAGGTCCCCAGGCTATCACAGGGCTGACACATAGAGACAGACAACCATTCACACTCGCATTCACACCTACAGACAATGTAGAGTCACCAGTTAACCTGCATATCTTTGGATTGTGGGAGGAAGCCAGAGTACCTGAAGCACTTCTTCTCCACCCAGGGTTTGAACCAGGAACCCTCTTGGTGTGAGCGACAATGCTCACCACTGCACCACCTATAGTATATAACTCAAACTGTAGTAATGCGTTATTGGATGGTAGCAAAGACAAATTAAAAGAGTTTTGAAACCTTAAAAATGCATCAACATGCATAGATAATGCATCAAAATGTCGTCATCAAGCATTATAATACCTTCTAATAATATTCATAAGACTTACATGTATGACTGGGATAGTTCAGGTATCACAGCATTTTGACAAGCAGGAAATGCATAGGTGTGATTTATCACATTATCAATGGCTCCATTTCATTTAGTGGTGCCTGCCTTGCAGTATTGTGCATTCTGGCGTGCTAGAAATGATTCATGAGACATTTACATTATGGACACTGTGGCAACTCAAAATGTCTGCCATCAAACATGCCTTTTGCTTTTAATTTTGAGTGAAGGTTTACAAGATCTGTGCCTGTTATTTAACAAAAAAAAATTTGAATGAATACACACACGAACAACCCTCTACTGGAGTTCACATGGTCGTTTGCACTTATGCGTAATGGGCAAATTCACAAAGGTTGGATTGTGGCCACTGATAGCACTGTGACTTGCACATCACTTAGAACTGCTATCTTCCCAATCTCAAGGTCTGATTCACTAAAAACATTCCACTAATGATATTACAGTGCAAACATGGCTGTAAAGTTTTGCAGCTGAGTGCATTTTAGCCTGTTTTTAGCATGGGATTGCAATCATCTGTGTGGCAAAATATGAATGTTGCCTTTGCGTCAAGAACACAGAAGACAGATCAATGGTAGACGCGAGCTAGAGGCCCTGACCAATGAGGTGCAGGGGCATTCCACAAAACCTCAGGCAAGGAATTTATCCATGACAGGGAGAAACCATCAGTGCGCTTACACCAGCTCTCTAGGATACTCATTATAGTCGCTGTTAATGCTAAAGTTTCTGTATTAGACTGTTTTTTAGTGTAGCTCATTTGCATAGAATGGGGCCAATTTTGTGCCAAATGTATGAATATATATATGGGTGCATTTCACCACGTTGTCGGTGCCTTGCAGTGTTAATTTTGACATCTATTTTAGATGTAGTCTTAGTCTTGAGACAAAAATGCTTTGTTTTAGTCACATTTTAGTATTTTTAGTCGATGAAAATTGATGACATTTTAGTCATTACCTTTAGTCAATATGTTTTCTATATATATTTTTTTTATGTTTTATAGTAATCCAATTAATCCATGTTAGTCTGGAGGTTTAAACTGATATCTCAGAGTTGGTGATTTACACTAAACTTTTATCTCTGTCAGAGAAAACTGACCTGAGTTCAGACTGTTTACTTACAGCTCAGCTACACTCACAGATAACTGAGCCTCCTACCTGCCTGTCAAACAACATCAACCCATAAACCTTCCTGAGACAGTCCGAATTGAGTGGAGTCCCACAGGGATCAGTTGCAAAGAGCAGCGGCCGGTGGTTGTTTGCTCTGCTGCCATTTATGCAACTTACAAACTCCCCAAATCCATTCAGCAGCTCCACCATGCACAGTCAGACACACACAGCTGAATTACAGCTCACAACTAACACCAACAGCTGATGCTCCTCTAGTGTGAGTGTTTCTGCTGGCTAGCGAAACATGCTGGTGCAGACTGTTTACTGGAGTTTACAAGCCTGTCGCTCATGCGGCATTTAAAGATAATTACAAGCATGAATGTTCTTGGCTTTCAATGTCCGATTTTCATCATGTCTTGTCTCGTCAATGAAAATGAAACATAGAGTTGGTCTTAGTTTTTAATTATCAAGATCTATTTTAAGCTCGTCGTCGTCTCTTTTTCATTGAATTCAATCCATTCATCATTCAATTGAAAAAAGGTTGTTGACAAAAAAATTCTGTCATAGTTTTCCAATCCAATCCAACTTTATTTATAAAGCAATAAATAAAGGGAGAAAAGAAGAGGGCCAAGAATTGAGCCCTGCGGGACCCCACACGAGAGAGGGGCAGTGGAGGACACAAAGTTATCAAGCCTAACACAGAAAGTACGGTCTGCTAAATAGGACCTAAATAGGAGCCCTTAATGCCCACCCATTGCTCAGTTCGTTCAGTTCGTCAACAAAATTACCACCGGTGCCTTGAGAATTACACGGTTTCTTTTTGCTGATTGTGTGGATTTCGCGACCGCAAAAGGCACACAATCCTTCTGTGAATTTACTTGTGAGAGTTTTAAATTTAAACACACTTGCTGATCAGATAGACATTGTATTCCTACTTTAAATTATTATTATTAAAGTGTTTTTTTATTTTATTTTTTTTTAAATAAAAGTGACACCCCTAATAAACATCTTGTTTTTTGCATAATGAATGGAAACTATAGTTATTCATTAGCTTCATGACAGCTCAATAAATTACTTGGAATGTGGTCATGTGGAGCCGCATTTGAAGAATAAGCCAGGTGAAGGTCACAGGCAAAGGCGGGGGGGCTGAGGGAATTGGATGGGGTCAGCAGGATGGTCTCGGGGTTACTGAGGTCAGCTTCCAACTGGGGGGAGCAGACCTGATTCTTTAAACAGCTCCACTGCTTGTCATAGTCTCCCTGACAAACGTAGCTAACTCGACCTGCAACTGGAGTCTCCACGCCAGCCGGCTCTCCCTGCAGCTCAGCCAAAGCAGGATGGGAACATTTAATAAAGTACTTAAAACAAAACAAAACCCGGCCTCCTCTGGAGAGGCACTTTAATACAGTAGCATTATTAGCAGTGTCATTTGCTTAAACATGCTTACCGTATCTTCATCTGAATTAATGTGACTTGAGGTGAGAACCGGCATAATTTGTCTAGATTGCATATCTTATTGTGAAGGGCATTTCCAGTGTTTGCTTAAGCAGCGTGCGTACGACCTCAGTATATCTCCATTAGCCTTGAAGTGTGCTAATGACATATTGTGTACTAGGTTACTTACTTTGTCTCCATTAGCCCAAGTGTGAATGGTTATTAGTCTGCTAGCACTGACCTGTGACTTTACACCTATACACACACATGCTCACACACACACACACACACACACACACACACACACACACACATTATTGGCACAGTAGAATTGGCTTGGGTGATTTGTGACCTCTTTCCCTCCTTTGCTGCCATCTCACTCGTATTGATTTCTTCTCGTCTTTTCCTTCGTCTCTCCGCCTTTCTCCTCCTCCTAATGTTTCTCTTCTCCACTCTCTCCCTTTGTCTGGCATCACTCCCACTCCTCTTCACTCTACCTTCTTTCCTTTAACTCTCACCGCTTTTCCCTCCCCTTCCTGTCTCTTTTACTGCTGTTCTCTGTCTCTTTTTATTCATCTCTGACACAGAGATTGTTCGATTTCAATTATTAACAACCATCAAGATTTATAAAGGAGGTCAGTTAGCTTCTGTGTCAGTGACTCCTGTTATGCATGGTGGCCCTGCGTTTGGGTCTGCATCAATATAGTTGGTATATAAAATTGTGTTTATTGGCTGATTGTGTGCATGTGTGTGTGTGTGTGTGTGCTGTGTTGGTGAGCGTAAAAAGATGTTTGATTTTTTTGTGAAATTGTGTGTTTCTGAAAATACAGTTCTGTTTGTTTGTGTGTTTATTTGAAGTCGACTTTTTCCCGTGTCCTGGGATGTCCTGGTTCACCGCCTCTTTAGAGCTACTGGAGGACACGAATGTGCACGCTGACATTCACATGTATACGTGCACACTCACATACACACAGACACAGGAGGGGTATTCAATCATGGACCAGGAGGGACTGTGATGATCAATCATTGTCAGAGTCGGAGCCATTAAGATGGCGTACACACACACACACACACACACACACACATGTATGTGTACTCACAGTGTACTGCGTGTGTTGAGTCTTCATTTGGTCACAGACCAGCGACTCTGTTCTGTCAGTGTCCTGGATGATTTCCCTCTGAAGGCAAAGAACTCAGTCAACCCTTGCTCTCTGCGTTTCTCACAATGCCTCCCATCCTGTTGTCATTTTACTTTTTCAATTCCATTTCCATCTTTCTGTCTCCGTCTTTCACTCACTCTCTCTTATAATATTAATGTAATCATTCATAGAGGGCTTTCAGGTAATGCAACAAGCAGTGTCCTCAGATCTTGAGCACTGGCTGCAAAATGCATTTCTAAATGAGTGACTCAACTGACTCAGCCGAACTGTGTGAGTTTGGTTTTGCATATTTAGCGTTAGGCATCAGCACTGTGAGCCATACTGTTATCTCTTTTACATAGCTTAGATACTGTGTATCTTTTCTTAATAGTAAATTGAAGCAGCAGATTTCCCTTGTGTGGTGTTTTGATGATGTTGATTGGTCCAAAATTTCAACTGTATTAAGTGTAGATCAGGGTCTGGTTTCTCAGCATAGATCTACTTCAGACAGATACTTAACAAAGCTGTCTGGTTCTACACTATCTAAAGCGGCACTAATTTGCCATGAATTCTGGGTAAATGAAGACTTTTTTTGCCAAAACATGGCTGAACAACCGTGTCAAACTGCTCAGCTCCGTTCATTCTAGCAGAAAATGTTTGACAACTGTTACAAGGACATTTTACTTAAGGTCAAGTGTAAAAATACAAAAATATTCCAAAAGCATAAAATCTCAGCACAGTGCACAGACCTGAAGCAGAGCTGAGATGCGGTGGCTTCTTAATGGGGCAGGACTTCTGTTAACTCGTCAGTCTGTTTTCCTCGGGCAAATGAAGACGACTCGCTGTCCTCACTGCAGTCTCCAGGAACTCTTTCCCCTCTCATTACTCGCTCCACAATATTGTTAGCGAATTCTGAGCCATGTTTACCTCATCTCTTTGTAATTTAGTGGCAGCGGTCAGCAGGTGTTACTGATTGTTACCATGGAAACATGGCTCTTTGTCCTGAATTAGCCTGGAGGAGAGGCTTAAAGTAAGTCAGTCTTCATTTCTTTGAAAATGTGTGACTTGCATTAGTCTGCTCTAAGCAGAAGATTAGGACCGGCCTTGTGCAACAGACCAGTCTAAAATGTCTTTGTGAAAACATCCCTTTGTGACCATGAAGGCCAAAGCTTATGATTTACATCATTTTTATACCTATCAAACTATTCAGTGAAGTTTCATTCCCTCTATAGAAGCACCTACAATTATTATATTTCTTAACTCAGTTTATTGTAAGTTTTTCATTTAATTTAAAGCCCACCTAGGTATATACAATGACATCTATAAGCCTTTGAACAGCGTGTACTTTTAAACTAACAAATTATTTCTCATTATTACTCGTGACATAAACTTTGTACTACTTGTAAGTTTTACACAAATTTTACAAAATGGCGCACACCCATGAGATCTCTGATATTTCATTACCTTTTTTTCTTTTTTGCTCATGTCTTTTTATTGGTCTTTAATGTAATATCATTACAATAAATCTTAAATACAATGGGAAAAATACAAACAATAGCAGAGAAAAATTAAAGTACATATAAAGAAAATTCAGCGTGACAGCATTTGTTGGTGAGACACAAAATAAAATAAATTACAAAAGTGCAATGGACAAATAAGAAAAAATAACAGAAAAACATTAAAAATATTTTTTAAATGAGTAAAAACTTAAAATACAGTAAATAAATAAACTATATAGATTGTCCATATGTAACTCGCAATTAATTGCAAATTAATCTCACATTTTTTATCTGTTCTTAATTTATCTTAAAGGGATATCTTTCACATTTTTTATACCCTTAGCAACATGGGAGTGGACATATATGATTGCTTTAAGCGAATGTTTGTTTATTATTATTGCAACAATCCAGAATATTCTCCAGGATAACAGCCCAACAAGCAACAACAGATGGACATACTGACCTGAATGTAACATTACTTAGTATTACTGACACAATGCAGTGTCCAACTTTACAGTTGTTAAGGTTAACTAAACATCCCGTTTTTTTAAGCAGCTTGACGTACTGATGGTAACACACTTCACATTGACAGTAAATGCAAATAACTTTGGTGTCGAGAAAGTCATCTGGTGGTGCTTTGAAGGTGAACTTCCCGTTCAAAAGATGCCTTTATTAATCCATTTCTGCTCATGGTGGTTTATTTCTGCTTGCCATCCCTAACGTTACTGCTGCATCACTTCTTGTTTTCCCACACTACTGGATGGGCTGTTGGTCTTAATTGCGAAGGTATGTGTGTTAACTTTGACAGCCCAAATATATATATTTATCTGTGTATATCTTTATCTGAGTCTTTTTCTGAGGCAGGTATATCTGGCATTCCGCACATTTGCTGGCAGTAGTAAGGTAGAAGCATTATCTATAGAAGGCTTGTGGTGAAGCTACAAAGCCTGAATTAGTCCCTGTAGGGAAATTGTGTTTTCACTTGCAGCTCCTCCACAGGTGGTGGGTCACAGCACTGGGTCACTTACTGAACAACACCCCTGGAGCTGGTCGGCATTCAGCGAGCCGCGCACAAACACTTGAGCAGAGCAGATGTTCGCTGACTCAACTTGACTCAAACTTGCGTCTCTTGATGTTTCTTTCTCATTTACATACAGGAGAGAAAACAACAATATAGTGTTAATTCACTGGCCGTGTTTCAGCTGAAATGCAACTTTCTGCACATCACAGATGTGTTTGTTGCAAGTCTGTTTGTGTTATTGTGCCCGTCCCCTGGATGCGTCTGTTCTGACCTCATGTCTTTGTCTTGTGTCAGACTGTCTCCCTCTGTGGCACTGATGAAATAATAATAGCTGGTCTTGACTTTTTCTGTATCCTCTGTTTCTGTTCCCTAAAGGCCTGTCTGTTTGGCCTGTCACTGATCACATTTAAACACCACAAAGCTTTTGAGTGCTTTTCCCCCTGTTGCCTTATCTCTTTGGTGTTCTAAACCATTTAGCCTCAAAACCCTCCATCTCTGTTTCACATCTGTCCCTGGCTTGCTGACTTTCTTTCATATGTATTTCTCACCAGCCTTTTCTCTCCATCGCTCGCTCGTCTGATTCAAAGGAATGAAGACTTAACACTTTTGTCTGTGCCTATGTATTTCTGTCAAAGCACAGTGGGGAATGGAGAGACAGAGGCAAAGGGATAAGCATATATGAAAAAGGGTTGAACAGCTAGGGAAGCAGGACAATGGCAGGAAGCACATAATTTGGCTTCTAATTAATGACATGCCCACCAGGGTACTCTGTTAAGGTTGCATTGTCTGAGTCATATTATGAAAAGGTTGAGTCAGATGGTTGAGATTGAAATTGATTGCCACGTGTAACAACACAAAAATATGTTTGTAATTAAGAGGAAAATCCACTTAATTACATCACGCCCATTAACTTTGTTGACATTGCGTAGATTAGGAAACTGACTCAGCATTTGTCTGCTTTTTTTTTTGTCGTACTGGTGTAAATCCATTTTCGGAAAACACGCTTTTCCGCTTTCCTTATCACTTCTGTGGAAAAGCTGCTTATCATCATCTGTTTTCTCCTCCAACATTTCTCCTGATTTGATAACATGAAAAACCCGTGTCTGCAAGCTTCTGCTGACACATCAATTTAATTTGAGCTCTGACAAAAACTGTTCCAGCCTTTGTAAACAAAATTCTCCAAACTTGCTCTGAGTAGTGCGTTTTAAAGTGAAATTCGGCGCTTTCTTTTGTAATCCACGTCTTATTTATGCAGCTTTAGCCAGGAGTTGCTGTTGGGTAGGATTAGGGTTGCAAAGGGTCGGAAAATTTCAAAGGAATAGTGAAATTTTTGTGGAGAAATACACATTAATAAACAATACCCGTTCTTTGAATTGTGTGTTTTGGTTAAAAGTAACTCATTTAATTTAGTTGTACCCATGCACTCTTCCTTCACATGCACAGATACTCGCCAGTATCCCATCAAATCAAAATTCAGTGAAAAGACAACTCTGCATACACAGTGCATCCTCACATCACATTTGCAGCCCACTCTACTGCCAACACTACTGAACAGTCTGAGCCAAAGGACAACATGTTTTCAAGTTTTCATATTGCTGGAGTGAATATTTCTATGATATTTCAGTTAATCAACAGATAGTAGCCTAAAGTAAAGTACACAGTTTATAACTTGTTCACGCTTTCTGCTGTTTTCATGTGGGATGCAGCTTGATTGAGTATGATAATTGAGAAGTTTTAAAGGTCCAGTGTGTAGGATTTGGGGGCATCTGTTGGCAGAAACTGAATATAACAAAATAAATCTAAGGTTAAATCTAATAAACTTTAGACTACGAATAATTGTGTTCATGTTACCCTAGACTGAAACTTTTATATCTTCATACAAAAGCGGCATGGTGGTGGTGCTTGATGCCACTAAATCCTACACACTAGACCTTTAATTAATCTATTTCCATTCATATGTTATTGGAAGACGTAGCTTTTATAAAATAAATTGTAGGCTTTTAACCCTATGTTTGCACACAGCCCGCATTATCTGCTCAAATTTTGCGGCTAATTGGCCATTTCTTATTTCTAATTGTAATAATTTAACTCACTAGCTATGGCACATTTCGCACTGTATGTATTTAACAAGTTAATGGGTTTTTTTGGAAAGTAATTGAATTATGTCTGCCTATGATATGGTAAAAGGTTAAGTTCTATCTGTATATGACATAGTAAATACAGCCTGAGCAGATAACCCTCATGATTCCATTTTATTCCTGTTAATTCTCATGGAAAATGCCCACCTTGAATATTCCCATAATTTTGCAACCCTTAGGTATGATAACAGTTTAACAAGTAGGTTAATTGTACAGATTCGTGAATGTGGTAACTCAGCTGACAAAGGAGTTATGGCTAACAGCATGAAATCACCAATTCACCTGGATGAATCCACAGTTATTATTCAAACCTTTCTGTCGTAAATATCATTTTTCAGAGCTATCTGGTAAAATTTTCCTGCAAAGAAAGAAACCTACAGGTTGTCTGAACCATGCCCCAACCATTGCATCACATTTAGCAAGAGCTACATTTTTGTGGGCATGTATAGAGTGACAAACAGCTATATATACCTCCTGGGATAGAAAATGATTTGTATATCTCCACTCTGCAACCTGTATTTTTTGTGAGCATATTTACTCCCAGCTCCCATTTGTCAGATAAAAAAGTCCAGACCTGACAAAGCACATTCACCCACACTTGTACTTTTTAACTCCCCAGCTGACAAGTAAACTTTGTTATAAGAATTGACACTTTGGGACTAAGAGAAATATTCGGGGTTGTTAGCGGCGTCGTGATTGATAGAAATATTTGTGACAGTATCCACTCGTCTTGATACTCGTCTTCCATTTTTCATCTACCTCTTTCCCCTCACCTCCCTCAGCTGACAGCGGTGGTTTTGTTGATGTGAAGCACTGTCATGGTACAGAGACCCAAAATTCCACGCTTGTCTTCTCATAAGAGAATGATGTGGAGGCTCTCAGCACTGTATCTAAACAAAATAAGACACCGAGTGATCTGGGACTGTTTAAGCCTCAGGTAATTCAGTCGCTCTCTGCCCAGCAACACGAGCTCTGTGAGCCTCGCATTAGCAAACAATGGAAACGACTGGAGCTTTAGCGCTTTCAACAGCTTTCAACTGCAGATCCAGTGACATCTATCTTTATCCTCTTTATGTATAGTCCCACTTTATGTTTTGTGTGACATGTTTTTTTGTATTGACATGACACTGAAGGAAAGCTGGGGAATCACACACGATGCAGATAGGTGAATATTTGTGATCTGCTGCAGATTTGTGGTGTCGAAAGTTTGACATACTTATTTTTCTGTCAGTAATTTTCACACTGATTGCTGACAGCTGACAAGAAAATGCACAGATGGCAGTCAAGGATGGAATATATTCAACTGCACGATGCCCCTTTTTGCATCAAATTAGTTTCACGTAAACACAGTGGAGTTTATGAAAAGTTTATGTTGCATCAGTAAGTTTCACCATTAGATATTTCATCCCCAAATGTCACTGGTGTTGTTGTGCGTTGATTTTCTTTGTTTGGTTGCAGAGTTTTCTCCGATTGTGTGAGTGTGCCTGAAATAGTGGAAGCCAACATTTTTCTACCTGTGTATTTCAGACTTAACTTTAGTTAGATGTTGGATTTAACCAACTTGGATACAAGGATGCATCCCTAAGAGAAATGATTTTCCATTTCATCTCTGTGCACTGCTCCATGTCGATACTGTAGTATCCCTTGTTGACTACCCCTTGTTGGAAGTCTTTGCACAAGAGGAAGGGGAAACACAACCCATCAGAAACACACTTTTGTGTACACATGGACAAGAAATTGGGTTTTTCTCACAAAAAGGCCTCTGCTTTAACTAGTTCTCTCTAATTTCTGATTAACAAAACAAGATGCTAAGACAGTGTTTAAGTAAAGCAGGTGACTAGTTGCTGATCAGGTTCCTGAACCTAGCATTAAAAGGATTACGTCAGTGCACGTTGCCTCATTTGACAGCTCCTCCTTTTTTCATACCATTTTGGCCTTCCATCAACACTAAGCCGGCAGTGTCAGATTGGTGTATCTTTCTGGCTTCAGCCTCACTGAGAATTTGAACACATTTCATCATCACAACCATTGATTTCCCCCGCTGTGAAACCAACTCGGCTCTCTCTGATGCTTTGTGTTTCACTCTATATATGTCCTGTTCTTGTTTTGTTTTCCTTCTGTCTGTCTGTGTTCTAATACACTTGTAACTCTGCTCCATTGTGTCCTCCTAACTTATATCACTCAGTTTTAGTGTACGCAATACTGTGCAACGCACATCCTGGTTTACCCCATATTCAGCCGCTGATATTTCCTAACTCCTGCATGTTGCAGTGCTCCAGATTTCCTTTGTAAAGTAGAATGCTATCCTGCCTATATTCCCATTGACAAGAACTGAAACACCTAGCACCTAAAACACTTTGAGAGCAGCTGAACACTTCTGTGGTCAAACATAAAGTGATGAACTGTAAATATTAATACTTACCTGCATGATATTGAACATAAATGAGAGAACGTGGTTGAAGATGTTGCTAAGATGACTACACATGGACTACACATGGCCAAGATTGCTCAGCACTACATTCAGTGCAGTTAGCATCCAGAGGTCAGCTCAGAATTCATTCCACATTTATTTCAAATTGGACCAATAATACAGCCCTGAAATCTTAAAGAGGATTTCTCTGTGCTGGAGCTCTTTGGTTTGACCCACAGACTGCATAAAAATAGCGGAATGGGCATAATTACAGGCAGCACGGTGGTGCAGTGCTTAGCATTGTCACCTCACAGCAAGGAGGTTCCTGGTTGCCGGGTCGGGTGATCCTCCCCCACGTGGAGCCTGCTCTCTGTGTCAGTGTGGGTTTTCTCCGGGTACTCCAGCCTCCTCCCACGGTCCAAAGACATGCAGGTTAATTGGTGACTCTAAATTGCCCGTAGGTGTGAATGCGAGCGTGAATGGTTGTCTGTCTCTATGTGTCAGCCCTGTGATAGTCTGGTGACCTGTCCAGGATGTACCCTGCCTCTCGCCCAGTGTCAGCTGGGATAGGCTCCAGCCCCCCTGTAACCCCCTATAGTATAAGTAGTTATGGAAAATGAATTAACATAATTACTCCAGTGTCAACAGACTCCTGTTTTGAAGGCTTTGAGTTTGACATTTTATCCACGACCATCTTAGATATTTTGATCCAGACAGAAGTAACCTGAGGGTGCAAGGGATGGAACTGACCAGTTAACTGAGGTGACACTTAGATAACCTGTTACTCAAAGTAAGTGCTCACGTGAGGTCTGGACCTTATTTAAAGGTAGTGACCAGGTGCCAGATCATAAGCATCCAGGAGACACAGCACTTAAAAAACGCAAATATAGCGAGGCAAAATGAGGTTTGCTTTTAGTTTTACTTTTGCTGGCGAGCAGGTTTACAAAAACTAAGCGCCAATCTTGCCTTGTATACCTTTCAGCCTTAATAAAGTTTAAACAGGTGAGTTACAGTATATATTCAGCCCCCGTACAGTTGTGATGAATGGGTTAGTATCAGGCTGTAACCATGTTTACTTCTGCTGTAAAGTTAGGCATTTTAACATAGGGGTCTTTAGGGATTGACCTGCTTTTGGAGCCAGCCTCAAGTGGCCATTCAGTAAACTTGTGAACCTATTAGATAGTACTTTAACTACTCCAGAGACTCAATGATATATTACTGACAATAGTTTTTGATCCTCAGCTTAATAAGCCACACACACAGTGATGCAAACACTTTAAATGCAGATGTTCTCCCTTTATTTTTCTGTAGCACAAGCTTCCAGAACCTCTCACTGTGTTCCCAGGTCCCCTGATCCCACTCATGTACCATCCAACATGCTTTCTTTGCATTTGTTTGAGTCCATTTGCTATAACTAGCTCTCTGGCTCATTTAAACAATTCACTTTAATTGCCCTACTTCCCTCATTACTTCGGCAGTAGCATGCCCACTGGTGTCCACCTCCTCCCTGTCCCTTTTGTCCTTTTTGTCTGCACGCTGAGTTTTTTGCTCATTGCAACTGCCTGCCTACTAGTTGTCTCAGCTTTAGTCCTGGGTTGCTTGCTGGTTATAATTGCCACTTAAGCTGCCATTTTCTTAGCCTCTACCTCTCTTGCTGTGTCCCTTGCCCATTTCGTTTAAAGCTGCGAAGCCATAACAATCTCCCTTGTTTGCTAGTTTGCTCAAGCGCTGGTATTCACACTACTTTTTTTTTATACCGTTCTTGCTCTTTGACTGTATAGCTTTCTTCCCCTCACTTGCTATTATCCCTTGTTGTGCCAGCAGTACCTTTCACAAGCTTTTTACTGTGTCTCACTTTCCTCTTTGCCCTCTGTGCCATCAGTGCTATTTGAATTGCCATATCTTCCAAGATCCTGTTTTTTACTTTACATCCGTTATAACTTCATACCCCTTCTTATCAATCTTTTCTAACCCAAAGCCATGTCTCCCTATCTCCCAGCTAGCCTCCATGAATGCTTTTGTTGGCTTTCTTACTCTTTGCCCTCATGGCTTTCTCTTTAATTCTCTTGCCGGCCATTAACGGCCTTTGGTCCACCACAGTCCTGCTCGCTGGATTCCACTCTCTGCCTTCCTCTTGGTCCCCTTTGCCTTTATGCTGGCATGCTTACTTTAACTTTGTGTCAGTTTCTCTGCTGGCAGTAACTTACCGAGGGTCTTCATAAGTAATAGGCCCAAGTCAGATTTGCGGAGCACCACAGAGATTGCTACTTGGGTCTTTGTAACACTGCTGAACCTGAAATAAACTGCCAAGATTTTTTCTCATAGCGTTTTGCCCGTCTGCTCCCCAGTCCCCACGTACTTTTACCTAAAACCCATTTTTATCTCCTTTCCCTTTTCCTTTCCGTTTCACATTTCATTGCCCTCTCCCACCTCTTATTCTGTCATCCTCCCTCTTCCTCTCACTGTGCCTCTGTCATGTTTCTCTCCATTACTTCCACCAGTCCACCATTTCTCTCATTTCCCTCCTCCTTTCTGTTTTGTGAGCTTAACCTTATTTTTTCTTTCATCAGTCCCCCCTTGCTCCCTCCTCCTACTTCTTTTTTATTCATTATTCCTTTCCTTTGTCATGCATTTCATAACTTTGTCATTTTCATAATGTTTTTTTTTTCTTCCTGCTTGTGCACCTGTGTTCTACCTCACCCTTTCCTGTGTCTCCCATATTTCCATCCTGAGTTTGTCCCTCGCTCCTCATTTCCTATGTTCCTCCTCTATCTGTGCTCCCCTTGCAATCCTATCATCTGGGTGCAGCTATTTAAACTTCACACTTATTCTTCACATGGAGCTGCTTTCAAAACACCAGAGAAAAGAGAGAATAGGAGAGTGGAGTGAGATAAGTGGTAGAAGTGCAAAGGAACAATCTCACAAAGTTTACATTAAATCCGGAGTGACTCTACTCAGTAGAATGACCGGGGTTTGTAAACAAGCGGCAGATATTGTATGATTATCTCCTTCTATTTACTTGCTGAGATATTTACTGTGGACTGCTTTGGCTTGTGCTTCTTAAGCTAACATAAAAGCCATATCACCAGAGTAAAAGCTTAAATAGACTTAAGCTACTACTATTTCTTGAGTATCAGCAGTTCACTGAGCAACTGGAAGTTGTGACTCATTTGCCATCTGAGACAGTCTTTTTTAGCTTGAATCTAAATCTGATTCTCCTGTGCTTTTCCTTTCTTCTGCAGGTCTGGTCGTAAGAGAAGCCAGTATAGAAATTACACGACAGCAAGTGGAGGAGCTGTTCGGTCCTGAAGATTACTGGTGCCAGTGCGTGGCCTGGAGCTCCGCTGGAACCACCAAAAGCCGCAAGGCACATGTCCGCATCGCATGTGAGTACGCTTATGTAAACACGCATATGAGGATTAAAGACTAGAGGGTACTGTTCACACACAAGTGAGCATGGAGACTTCATCAAGTGTTAATGCTCAACACTTTTTCATGACATAGAAGACATACATAAATGCAGACTCAGTCTTTTTTTTTCTTCCCCGAAACTGAAAAGAGAGCTTGTAAAAAAACATGCACACAGAAAATTGCAGTTATCACCTTCTCTTACCTGGGTCCAGGATTGCAATATTTAAAACTGGCCAGTTGTCTTGTTTTTTAGATACCTTTTAAAGGAATGGTTGACAGTGTTTACCTCTAACAAATACATTGTGTTTCCTGTGACAATAAAAGCCAACCTGTAGCAGCAGGAAGTGTTGGTTGGTATTAGCAGTAATTTGACCTCTGAGAAGGCAGTGAACAATGAGGCTGATATAAATGAGATAGAATTAAAGGTATAGCATGCAGGATTTTTTGTATTTTAAAAAAAAAAAACTATTTATAGACTCATACAAAAGTAATATCTCTCAATCATTAATTATGACTCACTAGAAGTGTGTGGTGGTGTGTAGACCCTTTTAGGGTCGATGTCACAATGACGTCAGTTTGTTAGCTTGAGGCAGAACACGACTTGCCACCACAGGGCTGTAGGCTACATAGCAGTCTTAAAATGTAATCTTGTTGCGTTAATGGGAGCCAGAATAGAAAGAGTCATGGCTCAGAACATAAATTTTATGGCATACCAGCCCCCACTGACATCAACAAAATCGAAGACAACTATGGTTAAATGCGATAAGATGAAAGAATTTGACAGAGGTGATCATCAAAAATGCTCACATGTGCAGTGCACACTTCATATCAGGTTAAGGAAAAAGTATTTACTGTTGTAGGGATGAATAACGTTATGCGTATTAAGGGTTATCGTAGTAATTAACCACAAAGCAGCCATCCCACCTTCAGCAATCCTGTCGAATCATCCATCCACTGAGTGAGAGCATACGGGTCGGCCAGTCTGGTCCCGCTGGTCAGTGTTTACTTATTCAAGTAACACTCGCAGTCCCAGAAATTGAGTGACATGGTGCGTTCATAAATTCAGTCTGATGCTCTACACTAAAATGAGACCCCTGTTGGTCGAAGAAACAGAGCGTTCTATTTCTACGTTAATCAACGAATGATTAAGTTAATCACATATTCACTCCACTCGGTGCTCTGCTGTAGAGGGCTGCATTGGGATTGGGTCTTGCCGGGTCCCACAGGACCCAATCCAAATCTTGCGGGAGCGGGCGGTTTGAACTTTGCTGCGGGCAGGAACGGGTGGCTAAAAAAAACACTGCAGGATCGGGATGTAGCCTATAGCGACAGGATGGAGTTAACAAATGATGTGGAAAAGAGGCTCAAACAAGGTCTGAAGGCGCACTGAGCCCTCTACTTCCCAGCGCTCTCAAAGCTGGCGCATTTCATCTTCAGTATCCCCGCATCCAGTGCGCCTTCAGAGCAGGCCTTTAGTGTCTGTGGGCGCATCTTGGAAGAGAGACGCGCGGGATTGGGACCGCAGTCGGTCAGCAACATTCTCTTCCTCCACAGCAATATTATGGCCAAGTGATTCATTTGTTAAATGCATTCGTTTCATTCGTTATCTTTGTTTATTTTATGTTATTTATTAGTATTATTTGAGCCACTCACAGCCTACTCTCGTTGCTATTTGTTAATTACATAAAGAGGCGTGATGATGCCGGTGTTACTGAGCATAGGCTTTATCTTTATCTCATTAATGTTTCTTATTCAGGTCTCTCTTAGAAAAGAGACCTTAACCTCAACCACTGCGTGATTATATAAAGGTAGAAAAATAAATAAAATACAGAGGAGGAGAATAGAATATGAAACAGCCTTTATTTCATTACAAAGTAAATGAAAACAACGAAATAGGAGCGCTATTCCTGACCAGTGCGTCAAAAGACATGCAGGGAAACGAAACAAACAACCCCATGAATCTCTTCATTAATAGCTTATAAAATGATGTGTTTTCTCCTGCGGGACGGGAGAAGACATAAAATCAATGCATCTCTATTATTGTGCGGGCATAAATTCTCAGAGTTTTGCGGGAGCGGGCCGGAGTGGACATACACATTGCGGGTGTGGGCGGGAGTGTAACACACACGTTGCGGTTGCGGGCGGTAATGGTCAGAAATTCAGCTAGAGCGGGCAGGAGCATGATGAAGAAAACAGTCCCGCGTAGGGCTCTACTCTGCTGCTTCATCTCCACACACAGAGTGCCCAGATTGCGCTCTGCCACTGGTACATTCAGACAGCGCTCTGAATTTACAAACAGTCCAGTTTGTGCCAGTGTCTTTCAGCACTCGGAATGTGTATTTCTGAATGCACCACTCACATCATCCTCCTACATTGTCTAAAACAAGTCATGTAGAAGCTAAAAACTAAAGCACTAAATTACACACACATGCATCGTTTCCCTTGAATCCCTCATATGTGGGTAGGCAACTTGAATTCTGTGCGGGAATGGCGGACTCCGCCACTAACAGTGAAAACTAATATATAGAGAGGTAATTTACAGAACATATTGAATGGGTATTGCTTAAAAAATATGACCATAAATAGTATTTGGCTTTCTTTTGATGTACAGAGGCACATTACTATCATGAAGTATACAAGTATACAGTATACTGTGTGTATACATATACACTAAAGACTGACAGCCAAAATACATTAGTGACAGATGTGGCATTAAATGTATGCCGCAGCATGCCTGCAGCAGATTGCGTCTGTTATAATCAACTTAAGCTTCTACCATAGAAGCTTGCTTAAATGTATTTTTACATGGCTTAGATAGATAGATAGATAGATAGATAGATCAATAGATAGATAGATCAATAGATAGACAGACAGGTACTTTATTAATCCCCATAGGGAAATTGTTGTGTCCAGTAGCTAATGCACATACAAAGTACAAGTACAGGTAGGTCAAGTAAAAACCAGGGTATAAAGGGCTTGTCGGCTTTTTTGTCCATACATGTTGCTTTGCGACTCTCCAGCAGGTAAAAACTGCATAGAACAGTATAAAAAATGAGTACAACCTGTTAACGTAATTGTACCAGAGGCAATGCAACACAGCAGAGAAACCTTGTGGCTGTTTTTACACTTCACATTAAAATAAATCAATCAAATCAATGCATCCTGAAGTTGATTCGCAACCATACTCTACCAAGAAGGAGTCTGTGTAGTAGACTCCACCTACTTCATGCATCTCATCTGTGCCCCATGTATTTTGACTGTCATAGGAAAATACTAGTAGTTGGGTAGAACCTTCAACATGGATTTTACACTGAATGATAAATGGTGGGGGAACTTTTTTAAGCAGACATTTAGCTCTTTAACTTTCAGTCTACCATCAGTAGCTTCCTGTTATGGTCTGGTGAAGAATTTAATTTGACAACTGGGAGTCTGACTATAAGGTCACCAGAAGAACACGGGCCAGACTAAACCCAAGCAGACTCAATATCACTCTAGCAGACAGTGTTACCATGTCACACTGCATACACAGTGATCACACAGGGAAATCAATTTAGGATTGTTAGACCCTAAACAACAGTCCAGGGGAAGGAAAATTTTAAATCCTGGTGTGAATGATGGTCACTTGGCGGCTCTGCAGAAAGTGTGTGGCAGGGGAGTGGAGATGTTTGATAGAAATCACCTAAAAAGATGCCTTGTTTGTTCTTTCATTGTCAGCCTCATATAACAGAATGGATTGTTCCTTCAAAGCTCCTTTCACTGGCCTGAGAATTGAACCCACAACAGTAGTTTTCCAAGCGTCATTGCTCTGGTCAATTCAACCATATAAGACAACTGGGACTTGTCTGAGTGCTTAGGTTATAGAAAGGTCAAGCAGAGAAGAAAGACCAATAACAAAATCGACCCCATGTCCCCGGTTTACCTGCCTTACACTGACAGTGTGGCTCTGCTTGAGTGAACTATCAAAAGGACAACTGAGGGCTTTGATAGAGTTCATTCAGCAGACACTCAGAACAAACTGCACACATCCCCATATGTAGTACTTTAACAGACAGTATCACTCTAACAGACACGCACCCTGGAAATCTTGTTTTCCCAAGTTGGTCTTATAACGTGCTGGAAAAGGAAATCCATCATGTTGACCCTTGTTTTTCACTCAGGCTGTTTTATTTGGCTGTAAATATGTCTCGCATTTTCACTTTTGTAGGGCTTGGATGCTTCATTTATTTATCGACACGCTGGTTTAAACACCTGTATTTATTTTTCATTCATTTCATTTATCTGCATTTTGAAGGAAGCTAACAAAAATTACGTATTAGGGGTTTATTTTTGGTGATATACTACAGAGGATTTTCCTAAAAAAAAAATAAAAAAATGTATAGACTCATATAAAAGTAATCCCTCTCAATCATCACTTATGACCCTCTATGGCTGTGTATTTATCTGTAGAGACCCTGCCCTCAGTCTGTGCTTTCTTATTTTCTTGTCATTTGCTGTGGTCGGGACATTTATGGGCACAGTGTGCCAGTGAGGTTGGGACTTTAAAAAAAAAGTGAAGAAGAAGAAAGAGTCAGCAGGTGCCAGACCGTAAGTAGCATGCATCCCAGAGGAAGTGAAAAAAAAAGCTGCAGACACAATGCTGAAAAAAAGCGTGGAGATACACCAAGTTGCAGTATTGCGCAGGTCAACCCATAACCTGTGGATCAGACTGTTAGGGTAAGCTTGTTCGAAAATATTAGGAGTTTTGGTGAGACATACCATACCAGGCGAGTTCCCCAAAGTCTAAATATGCTGTTTCATTAAGGTCTCCTTGAAGCTCTGGGTAGTGATCAAAATAATGAGATTGCAGATACAAGCAGCCAAAATGAGTTTCCTCTGTGGGGTGGCTGGGCTCAGCCTTAAAGATAGGGTAAGGAGCTCGGACATCTGGAGGGGGGAGCTCGGACTAGAGCCCCTGCTCCTTCGTGTTGAAAGGGGTCAGTTGAGGGGCATCTGATCAGGATGCCTCCTGGGCGCCTCCCATTAGAGGTGTTCCAGGCATGTCCCACTGGTAGGAGGCCCTGGGGCAGACCCAGAACACTCTGGAGGGATTACATATCTCATCTGGCCTGGGAACACCTTAGGTTTCCCTAGGAGGGGCTGGAAAGTGTTGCTGGGGAGAGGGATGTCTAGGGTGCTTTGCTTGGCCTGCTGCCTCCATGACCTGGATAAACAAATGAAAATGGATGGAATGATGGAAGGTCATTAGATAACAAAGTTTGTTCTAAAACTACAGTGAATCTGGGCTTGGCTTTTCACTTTCATGTCTGCCAGCTGTACTCTTTACGAACAGTAGCTGACAGATTCTACATAGTATACCTTTAATAAAACAGAGAACAAATGATAACATAAAATTGTATTTAGAGAACACAAATTGCATAGTGCATAACATGCTCTGGTAGACTTACACACTAGCTCAGAGAGTAATAATATATTTTGTAGATTACTACATCACAATTCAAATTGACCCTGTATCAGATTATTTGAATACAGTAAATATACACTTGTACTTTCATTGAAAAAATGAGCTGACTTAAGCTTACACAATATACAATACAGCATTGCAGTTGTGTGGCGGTATTGCTGCAATATATTTCTGTCAGCAGAGAGTTAGTGACACAGTCAGAAATATCCTTCTAAGCTCCGCTAATAACATTTCGAATGGAATGGGTCCTCCTCGGGGTGCAATGAGTGCTGGGTAATGTGCTGTTTTTGGCTTACGTTTGGGCTGATACACGCTGAGAGACAGATGCGAGGCAAGCGTACGTATACAAGCGTCTGGGATTCTCTGAGATAAACATGTTAATGTAGACACCAGCAGAACAGGAATGAAAACATACTGAGAACTGAAGGCCACATTGTTGAGTGGCTTACCTTTTCAACGAGGTAGCCGGTGTATGAATGTATGGCTGAGTGTGTGTTTGAGTGTGTAAGAGAAAGAGAGATAATGTTTGTGTATCTGCATCACTCTGAGGCAGTGTAAATGTCGTCAGTACCATCATGTAACACCAGCTCTCAGCAAGTAATGCTACTGTGAGTCAAAGATTCCACACTCCAGTTTCCCTTTTCACTATTTTTCTGTTCTAATATTAAAAAACTTTATTTATGTAGTTCGGCAAATAAAGAGTTACAATAATCTAGATGCTTGGAAACAAAAGCATGAATGAGAGTTTGTGCGTTGCTAAAAGAAAGAAATGATCTAATTTCGGAAATACTCCGACCGACAGCTGATTTGGTAATCCTGCTAAAATGTTTAGAGAAATTCAAATCTGAATCAAAGATCACTTCCAGATTTCTGGCCTCATGGGTGCACTGCAAACCCTGGGAAACTAGAATTATACTGACATCGTCTCTATGTGTTTTGAGTCCAAACACCATCACTTCAGTTTTGTCATTGACAAGTTACAAGCCATCCAGGACCTCATGGCTGCAAGACATTCTATAAGAGAAGTAATTGAGGAGTGGTCTGATGCATGTACAGATAAATAGATTTGTGCGTCGTCAGCATAAAAATAAAAGAAATATTGACATTTCAGATGCCCCTGACCCAGTGGTAACATGTAGATACTAAACAATAAAGGAACAAGAATAAACCCTTGAGGAACGCCGCAGGTGATATTAGCGTGGCTAGAGGAAGCATTCCCAATTGATATGAAGAAGGTTTCCGTTACTTAGGTAAGATCTAACCCCATCCCCAGTCACGCCTACCAACCTCTCCAATTGATCAATAAATATGCCATGATCTACAGTGTCAAAAGCAGCAGATAAGTTGAGCAACACAAAAACAGTACAACAACCAGCATCTGAATTCATCCTAATATTATTTAAGAATTTTGTCTAGTTTTTGCTTTTTATTTTTTCTACTTATTCTGTTTTTGTCTTCCTCAGTCTAATTATTCACATATTATTTACACTATGAATAATTCTATAGGGCACCAAAAATCATCCACTTCTGCAACACTGCTTACTTATAACATGTTGCTGAAATTACTTTGCATCACTGAGATACTAATATATTCTGTATTTGGTCTTATATGAATAATTTAGACTGTTCAAGTGCTGCCTAGTTTTTAAATGGCAGCCAGTGTATAAAAAGCAAACTGGCATGCTACGTATCTCGCATCATTTTCCCCCTGTTTTCAATCAACTTCTTCACACAGGGTTTATAGTATTTCTAGTATTTCACACACGTAAGACCTCTTCTGGAGGTTAGGTTGAGAGATGGTGATGGAGGATGCTTCTAAGAAGGCTTGAAGGGCCAATAGATATCAGGGAGGAGAAAGATGATAGAACTCCTGCCTCTCTTTGACTTTACTCTTTCTCCCTTTCTCTTCAAATCACTCTCATTCTTTTCTTTTTTTTTCTGCCGCATGTGTATTTTCCCTCTGACTTTGTCTGTCCCTCCGTCCTTCACTTTCTCTCTTTGCATTATAACAGTGATTTTTCCCTTAACCAGATCTGATTACACTCAGCCCCCTCTTGCGATAACCTTTTACTTCAAATCGACCCAACCTCCTGACCTACCCCGCTTTCGGCTCCTATTTGGATCTACTGTTGTGATTAAAATGCTTCCTGGCAGCCAGAGCTTGCTGAGCAAAGTGTCTTTTCCACCACACCATGCAGTAGCAATTCAGCATTTCTCTCCTGCATTCCCATCTCCTCTTCCCACTCATTTTCTTATTTTTCCCCTGTCCCGATGTCTCCTCCTCTCGTGCTTTTTCTCTCGCTTTGCTCATCGTCTGCTTATTGTTTCGTTCTGTCACTCGCGCTCTCTTTTTCGCCTCCATCCTCCTCATTCTCCAGCATCTTCAGGCTGTTTTAATAACTGTAGAATTAACACTTGAAGGCATTATCTGAATACTCAGTTTGTAGCTGGATAATGGCAATCAGTGTTGTGGCTGTAAAAGTGTCAAACGCACAATCAGAGATATTAAATCTCTGAGTGATTTGTTGGTCGTAGGAGCAGGGCACTTTAGCTGAGTTATGGGTGCACACAGGCAGCTTAATTCAAGTTTATAAAGCAGGTGAGATGAATACACACACTTGCACAGTATTTCAGGCACGTACACAGGATAAGCGAAACACAGACACTTATATATACACACAGATGTGCATTTAGTGTCGGTCATGCTCTTTGGCCCTGCTGCTAGCAGGTCAAGTCTTTCCCTGTCAACAGATTAGGGATATGTGAAGGGCGCACACATAAACACACACACATGCACACACAAACATCCCAGACACACAAATTTCTGATGATGGCAATTTGTTCTGCCACCTTCCACTGAGACGTGTGTGCATAGCAATCAGGAGTCCAGACACTCTGGGACGCAGCAACCCAGGCAGCGACTTGTGTCAACTGGAAAATGTCTGTGAGTGAATTTTCTTCTGTTTTGTTTATGATGCAAATGTCTCAGCTGCATGTATTTAGGTTTTCCTTCAATCATGGATGAATTACACTAAGAAAAACAAGGCTCAACAGGGATTTCTTGTGTTAGACTTTAAGCATTCATTAAAACTAAACTCTTGTACACTCATTCAGGTTTAAACCTACATGCAGCCTATAAAAACATAGGCAGCCATCTGCGCACTCATCAGCTGGAAACAACTGCAGTTTGTAAGCCAACCTTACTAGTATGAAACTTGCTCCTCACCGCAGAAACCACATCCCCTCAACAACCACAGTCTCAATGACATTTCACCTTTTTTCCCCTTCATGAAATGGCAGTTTCATTAATGCATAGTCAAATTAAAACTGATATGAACCAAAAGATCTGTGCTGTTTCTCCCTCCACACTCACCCTGACACTTCTCCAGATGCTGTTAGTGGAAAACTCTCAGTGCTTTTCTCTGGATGACATCATCAAAGTGTCTTGGTTTCAGGCTCTGAGAAAGACTTCATGATGGTCACAAACACTGAATAAACATTTTTATAGCGAGAACCCATAGTGTGTGCGTCTGTGTGGATGTGCGGTTATGATGTCTCACCATCGCTGTAAGCCACTGAGCTCTTTCCCAGATGTCAAGGACTGCTTTAGCATACTCTTAAGTGTTAAAGTGGTAAGCCAGAGTGTTGATTTCACCACGAAAACTCAAGTCACTTTCTAAAGTCCAAGTGTAAAAGGAAAAAAAAAACAGATTATGTATCAATCTGCATTATATGCCTTTTTGTACTTTTTGTATATTAACATCATTTTAAAAGACAAATAAAGGGAGAACTTTCAGGCAGGCAGAAGGGTTTGTCATGTCTCATTGACACTGGAGGTGTCTCCAGGAACCATATGAACTGTATTAGTCAAAGGTTAAAATAAAAAAAGGGAATTTGCAGAAAGAAACTCAATAAAAATGTTAGTTGTGAGTTGTTAAGCATGAAGTACAAAGACAGATTTATCCAACAGATAAGTGAATGGCTGAATTTTATTCCACAAAGTAATGAATATATCACTGGAGCTGGTTGAAAGTCAGAAATGTCTTTTCAGATCAAACAAAGATTTTAGTCAACTCATAAATGTCTGCTTTTGCTAGAGCACAATTTATCTTTATTTTAAAGTAACAAAGACATTTTTAGGGCTGTAGCCAACCAAAGAAAGTCTTGGTTGATTGAAATTGCACCATTGCTTTGGGTAAAATAGTCCATCACTGTCACACAACTGTCCAATCACAGTGGAGGAAGGGTTAGTGGAGGGCCAGGACAAATATCAAGTTGACCGTCCCACATGTACCAGTGCTGAACAACAAACATAGAGGAGAAATTACTTAATCCAGGCCATCCTTGTGTGCTTCAGCCTTTCGTTCATCCAGAGCAAAGGCCAAAGCTAGCACTCTACCTTGTGCCGACATTTTTACTTCCATGGTTATTTCATAGCATTGCAACCAAAGTGTCTAAGCGGAAAAGGCATAATGCTTCTAAAGTGCACAAGCACTATCATCTGGGCACTTTCAGAAGAGCACTTGGCATTTACAGCTAGAAAAAAGACCTTTGGTGGATGCACGGCTTTATGAAAGTAACACCAGATATTGTCCGACCAATGAGAATTTGGTTGGACAAAAGCATACTGTATGTAGCATATATTCCAACCCACCACAACATGTCAGCCCTTTTGACTAGCATAAAAAGCAAAGGGTGCATTCCAGATCTCATACTTTTTCTTTTTACTCATTACTTTTACTATGTACTGCAGTTGCCCTTAAAAAGTACGTACTGTTGCATGCAGTATGCACACAATTGGGACATACCACTTTCTCATAACATCACGCCCTGGACTTTGACCATTTTACAGCTGTCATCTGTTTGCGGCTCAGTCGATGTGACGTATCGTCCAATGCGCATAGGTTTGTGGGTCAGAATAGCCAGAAAAGCATGCTGGCTTACATACTTCAAAATCAAACCAGATGTCGTTGAACGTCCAGGTATTTTTGGCATACTGCATTTGACACACTATGTATTGGGACATACTAAGGGCTAGTCCCAATAACTCCCGCCCCCCTTGGCCCTACCGCTATATTTGCACATTCCCGCGAGGGGTAAGGGTGTCCCAATTCCTCTTTGCGTGTAGGGGCAGGGGGCATAACGAGGGATAGTGGGTATGAAACTAGCCCTTTGGAGCGAGGGATTTCACATGCTGACTTGCCAGCGAGGGGTAGACGTCGCCATGGCTACCACCAAGCAAGAGACAGGGAGCAAAGTTCATACATGGCTAACGTTACCATCTTCGGTTTGCTTGTTAGCTAGCTAGCTAGCTCGCACTATCTGGCGTCTGTCATCTGTCCTGTTATGCAAAATTGTTGGATTTTTCACATTACAATAACACGCCAGCTAGTATAACTATGCTGCCTCGTAATGTTAGCTCGTTAGCTAGCTAGCTAGCAGAAGTCCCCTGTCATCTGTTGTTCATCAAACTAAGCATGACGAATAATACAAACGTGATCGGTAGGATGAACTCAACTGGAGACTCCATTGTAGATGCCGGTTGGAAACGAGATGGCTTGCAGCTTCCTGTTTAAAATACTTACGTGTGCGTGAACGTAACTGACGCGGTGATGTAGTGAGTGGTGTCCCAATTCCTAGGGAAAGATTTCAACCCCTACCCCTTTTTGCTTCATTTTGAGGGCCAAGGGGTAGTGGGGGGTATTGGGACTGGGCCTAAGTCTTTTTCTGGCATACTATGTAGTATGGTAGTGTGAGGGCTGGAATGCACAGCAAGACTCCTACAAATCTAAAGGCTTGAACAGTCCATGATGACAGGCTAATTCTCTAGACTAAGAGAATTTTCTTCTCTATTTCACTGAAATATTTTCATGTTAGATTATTATTGATGAAACCATTTTATTTTGAGTTGTTTCATTCATTCTGTTCATTGTGCATCAGATTCCTGGTGCCATGTCAGGGGACTGAGTTGTTTACTTGTACAGAACTTGACTGTGGATGGAAAGACCTTGTCTGATGTCTCGGGCTGATCACAGGTTGGGAAGTGTTGAAATGACAGGGTGGAGAGTTCAGCGAAAGAACTGGTCTGAGTGGAAGGAGACTCTCTAAAGTTACTTAGAGAAAATGACTCCCTATATAACCACACTGAAAATGACTGTGACACTCAAGGTCACAGGCTACCTTCAAGCCTTCCTTTTTTAATATATTGGAGCTCTATTGGTTATTTGAAGTTGTGCATAAGAGTGCCCACAGATTGAGGAGGTAACGGACCACAAAATACCACAGCCCTAAGTCTAAACACCCTGTGGCCTGAGGAAACACTCATGTTGTCATGGGGAAAATAAATAAATAAACTTTTGTAATTTTGCATAGATGAGCTACTCCTCGAAAAATATTTTAAAACCTGTAAGATGAGGGCAGAATTTATGGTTATCAAGCTAAATATTATAATGCAGCACATAATAAAGTAATTCAGTAACTTTTGAAATCACAGCATTTAATGACTTTCCCAAGCAGAAAACTATACATATCCACAGCAGGAACTCTTTCATGTTTACAACTTTAATTTTTATAATTTAATACAAATGTGTTTTAATTACAAATCCATTAACATTTTATTTTTTCTCAGTTTGTTAAATATTACCTTACCCTCTTGTGTGCTTTATCACTTACATCATTTATTTTTTTTTTCTAAGCCAGAGGTCTGATTATTTCCATTGCATGCAATCGTGTAGGAAATTGAATGTCCAAATTATCCTCCCTGAGACTTAAGGAGAGTACTTTTCTTGATACTTTCTTCCCAAGCATCTCACATTGCTCTTTATTGCTTGAGCAGCTCCACCAGGGGAAACCGTTATGATTTGGCATGGGTAGCATGCAGGCAGAGACACCCATTTTGGATAATTGCTCTGAAATGTGCTTATGTAGGGGTGCCTGAGGCAACAAACTCACCACAAACATAATAACAGTTTCAGTCGAGCAGTGGAAGAAGTTTTCGAGAGAGAAGGAAGGAGGCGGGGAGAGACGGGGAGGAAGGGAGATGAGGTGGCTGAGATAGAGTGAGAGGAAAAAAGATGAGTTTATGCAAGAAAGGTCATTTCTGAATAGATGCTTACACTGCTTTATTGTGTATATATAAGGGAGTTCACACTGAAGAATGCTCTACAAGGTTGCCCTCTGTACTTTTCAACCCTGTTGTGGTTCTAAGTTGTTCAGTGAATTTATCTTTGCTTTTGTTATATTTATGAAGCCGGATAGCGTTATCTGCAGTTTGGGAGTGAAGTGGGGTCAGTGAATGATAGGACACAGCTGTCCCTCCTCTCCTGTGCACATATTTCCCTTGGGCACATATTTGCACACATGCACAAAAACACACACCTTCCATTGACGTGAATTCATGGTCCCCTGGTGTCGTGCACACAATGTCACATTCACTCTTTCTCTGAAACGCACGCACACTCTCAAACACACACTTTTGTGACCAAACTGGCAGAAATTTCGTCTGCCGTAGCCCACTAGCTTAGCCCTATGTGTGAATATCAGTGTGTGTCTGCGTGTGTGTGTTGTCTGTTCATCCCCCGAGCGGTTTGCTTTAATCTCCTTTAATTTCATTCTCAATCTTTATGGAAATCAACTCTCACAACCAACTCCTCATTTCACCATCTCCCTTACTAATTAAGACCAGGAAATTGTTCCTGGAATTGGCTGGCATGAGAGACGTGTGTCTCACCCCTCAATCACTTCCTCATTCTCTCCTTGTGTCGGCAGATTTTGCACATTTGCGTTTGCGAGTCTGTTTTTCTGTCCCACTGTGGCTATCTCACCATTTGTGTTTGACGTTGTTCTGTCTCCATGTATGTGCTGTGCCTGCTTGTTAGTCTCCATCTCCTGTGTGTATTCTCCTCACTGTGACAGTATCTCACCGTCTCCATCGCTCTCCCTTTGTCTTTCGATATCTGTCCGTGTACGTGTGTCTCTGTGTGTTGTGTGGGTAGCCATGTGGTGGATTTAGGGCTAAAGCTTTGGGTGATTACTCCCATAATGAACCATCATGCTCTGTTCAGGCTGTCATCCCCCACAGGGATTGACTGTATTATGAAGTTATCATTCAGCCTCAGCCATACTCTGTGTCCTCACATAACTCTCTTACATAGCTCTCCACACGGAATCTGATAATGATTAGATTGATATTGCATGAAATTAAACCTCATCATTTACGTAGGAAGATATTCTTGAGAGTTTTAGAAACCTTAAAAGCTTTGTCAGTAATGTATTTCTAGAAAGTAGGCAGCATGGTCACCTCAAACGCCTTCAAAGCACATTCTCCTACCTCTCATGAGTCTGTAGCTCATCTCCTGCTGCTTATTACACCGAACAAAATACAAACGTAACACTGTTGTTTTTGCTTCTGATTTTATGAGTTGAAATCAAAGCTCTAATACTTTTTTACATGCACACAAAAGGCTTAGTTCTATCTTTTTTTACACATTTAAAATCTGTGTTAGTGAACACTTTGCAAACATAAACTATAACCCATCCACCTCACAGGTGTGGCACATCAAATGCTTATTAAACAGCATGATTGTTGTACAGGTGTACCTCGGGTTGGTCACAATAAAAGGCCACTCAAAAATGTGCATCACAACACAATGCCACTGATGTAGCAAATTTTGGGGTGCCATTGGCATGCTGACTGCAGGAATGTCCCGCAGAGCTGTTGCACGTGAACTGAATGTTCATTTCACGACCTTAAGCTGTCTCCAGCATGGTTTCTGAGAATTTGGCAGTACATCCAACCAGTCTAATGAGCCAACCCAGGACCTCCACATCTGGCTTCTTCACCTGCAAGATCATCAGAGAACAGCCACTGAGGTGATGGTGAAGATTCTCAGTCATCCGTGTTATGGTAGTCTTAAGTGCTATATCATAGGCAACTGGACTTGGTTGTGTTTCTTGAAGACGTTTCGCCTCTCATCCAAGAAGCTTCTTCAGTTCTAACAGACTGGTGCAGAGTCGCAGGCTTTGAACTCTGTGTGGGTGTGAACTCTTACAGAAGGTCCCATGAGTCCCTCAACAACTGTGAAACTCAGAGCTCACATGTGACCTCAGTGACTCTGTGAGGGTTCACACCCACACAGAGTTCGAAGCCTGTGACTCCGCATCAGTATGTTAGAGCTGAAGAAGCCTCTTAGATGAGAGATGAAACATCTTCAAGAAACTAAAGCAAGTCCAGTTGCCTACGATACAGCACCTAAGGTCACTGATATGAGCAGCCCTGACATGTTTCTGACAGTTTTTTTGCAGAAATTCTGTGGTCGTGCAAACCAGGGTTTCTGAAGATCTTGCAGGTGAAGTCGCTTAATGTTAAGGTCCTGTGCTGGTGTGGTTACATGTGGTCTGGGGTTGTGAGAATGTTGGATGTAAGGCCAAATTCTCAGAAATGACATCGGAGACGGCTTATGGTAGTGCAACTGTGAGGTAGATGGATTATCTTGTTAAAGTGCTCACCAACAAAGATTTAAACAAATTTTGTTGCTTACAAAGTAGCTCCTAACTTAACAATATGTTCCTTACAACATATGTTATTTAAATTGTATAGTAAAAAGATACACACACAGCAGGATGGTAGAAAACACATCACCAATATGTCATAACTTACACCTACTGGCCACTTTATTAGGTACACCTGATCAACCGCTACTCGTAACACAGCTAATCAGTCAATCACATGGCAGCAACTCAGTGCATTTGAGCATGTAGACATGGCCAAGACGACCTGCTGAAGGTCAAATGAGGAATGAGGAAGAAAGGTGATTTAAATGACTTTGAACATGGCATGGTTGTTGGTGCCAGACAGGCTGCTCTGAGTAGTTCAGAAACTGCTGATCTACTGGGATGTTCACATACAAACATCTCTAGGGTTTACAGAGGATGGTCCCAAAAAAGAAAATATCCAGTGAGCAGCAGTTCTCTGGGTGAAAATGCCTTGTTGATGCCAGAGGTCAGAGGAGAATGGCCAGACTGGTTCAAGGTGATAGAAAAGCAACAGCAACTCAAACAACCACTGGTTACAACCAAGGTATGCAGAAGACCATCTCTGAACCAACAACACATAGAACCTTGAAGCAGATGGGCTACAGCAGCAGAAGACCACACCAGGTGCCACTCCTGTCAGCTAACAACAGGAAACTGAGGCTACAGTTCACACAGGCTCACCAAAACTGGACAATAGAAGATTGGAAAAATGTTGTCTCGTCTGATGAGTCTGGATTTCTGCTGCCACATTCAGATGGTAGGGTCAGAATTCAAATTTTTAATGAACATGAAAGCATGGATCCATCCTGCCTTGTATCAACAGTTCAGGCTTCCGTGCTCACCATCAAAACATACCTGACGCTCAGTACGTGCCAGATATCATATTTCAGATGCTTGCAGTGTATACAGGCAAAAAGTTACCTTCAATAAACTGTCTGTCTTTATATAAATGATCAGGTACAAGGTTACTGTTTTTTTTTAAAAAGAGGAGACTGCACACTTGTTTGTTATTTTCTACATGATGCATTTTATAGTCAAAGCCACATCTGTCAACTCTCACCACGTCACACCCTGGTGATCAGTTTGATGTGCATTTCAAAGCATTGATTACAGAGCCTGACAAACCTTTGCACTATTAATTTAGCAGCCATAAACACACAGTTACAGTGTGAGCTGTCTCACCTTAAAACAGACATTACTTTCTTGGAAGTTTCTGTGTGAAACTATCTTCCTCTCTATGAAAATCCCAACACACAAATGGCTAATTTTGGACTCTGAGCTAAAGTGGAGGCTTTCTCTGTTGGGATATTAAACAGTTTCCACTCATCACTCAGACATTTATCTACTCACAACAGCCCTGTTCGCTTCTCCACTATTTGAGTCCGTGTGAACGGGGTTGAGAGTGGTTCATGATTACAAATTCAAAGAATTCAACATGATAAAACTTGCATGTGTAAATTATTTTTTTAAAGGGCTGGATTAAAAGTTCTTTATGCTTCTGTAAGCGTAGACACGTATCATCTCTCCCCTTGTCTTTGTCAGGTTGGGATCTTGATAAAGGAGATGTAATCAAAGCCAGATTGATGGCTGGGAGGTTTGATGGATTGCTTGTGGGTTTTGAGAGAGATGAGGCAGATAAATACAGATGATACAAGGTGGATTCACTGACAGGAGCTGCTATTGAATGGTTTGATATAGAGAGTGTGCCGGACATGAAAAAGCCTTTGATAGGTAAAGACTAAGCAGGTGGTTTTGGTATTAAGAAAGAGTTCGGTAGTCCTGCTGTGTGCTGCCAACTTCTCCCTCCTTCCTCCTCTCTCTTTCTACCTCTCATCTTTCAACCCCCCCACCTGCTGCCCGTACTTCTACCCCCCACCTCCACCCCCCTCTCTCCATCCCATTTTACCTCTCCTTCTCTTTTACTCTCCCTCCTTCTATGCCCATACTGTAAGCTGCTGTAAGGTGACTGTCCTGATGAAATACCCAGAGAGTGACTCCGAGTCGTTCGGTTCAGCATTAAAAAATGTTCTATCTAGTGTGTGTGTGTTTGTGTCTGTGTGTGTCCACAAATGGTGTACCATAGCTGACGGATAAGGTGATTAAGAGCACACCTGGGAACCAGGAGAGTAAAAGGACACAGGGATAACACACACACACACGCTGTGCCCTCCTATGAAAGTTTCCTGTATGGTTTTAAAAACTAAAGGACAAGGGAGAGAGGATTTGTCTTCCACAGCTGCAGCCATCCTTTACAGACTAACAAAGTGACTCTCAAACTCTTCAAAGTGAAAAAGTTTTGGTATTAATATCTCAGAGATATTGGTGATGCTGCCATATGGACACACCTCTGGATACCACCTTCAAATACACACATCATGTATCTGCAGATGTGTAGCCTGTGCAATTAATCATCCTCACATATCCTCATTTGGGATATGTGCAAATTCATCATTCACTTGCTTTTCAGTACATGCAGGAACATCCTCAATGAGTGTTTTTTCTGCATATGACACATTCACCACCGCATGTGTGTGTAGCCTGGCCCGTTTGTGTCTCTGAGAAGTTTTAGTCGGCTCCAGGAACTCTAGTCTTTAGACTTCAAAATCTGAATGCTTAGAAAGGGCAGTCTAGCCGACCCTTCCATACAGATCATATTGAGTCCATACACTCCTTGTATACTCATAAACGTTTAAGTTACACCCAGAAGCTGAATAAAACTCCATCCCCTCCATATGTTCTTATTTAGAAACCCATCACACCATCAGATCAGCACCATAAATAAAGTCACCTGCTAAGTCCCGCAACACTGCCACTCCTCTCAGGTTACAATTTATTTTATGGCCTTTTTTTACAGCGGGCTAATTATTTTAACATGTGTTGAGCTCAGCTGCCAATGTATGGATACATATATACCGTGTGCCGTATTGGCAGCAGAGTCAATAGGTGAACAGCAAAGTGAAGGCTATGAGTGACTATGGGGCATTTCAGTGTCAGGGGTAGCCCCAGGCAGGGAGTTTATAGTGAAGTGAAAGGAACTCATTCAGAAAGACAAGAAGACTCAACAGCAGCTGAAGAGTGGTTACCCCTTTTGAACTCTCTCGGTGAATGAAATTTTGTCTTTTGTGCAGAACTATGCAGAGACAAATGACAGTGAGGGGAAACAAAGATGGAGAGAATAATGTATTTGGCATAAAGATCGGTTAAACAAAACTGTCCTTCCATCCATCCATTCATCCATCCACCCACAATGTTTTTTTGTGTTTTCATTCACGTCCTTCAACGCCTTCTCTCCATCCTCCTTTGTTTTGTCTTCCCGTCTTCTGTTGTTCTTATTTAAATGTCTCGCTAATTGTCTTAAAGTCTGCTACTGTGAGATTTTTTTCCCCCTGAAAATGAAAACAGCTGAGCCCTCTCTGAAACGTTGTGTGGAAGAAATGGCAGTGCATTCCACGCTGCTTTGTAATGCTGTCATTTATCACAGCATGTGGACCATTAGTGTGAATCATTTATTGTCTTTGGCTTGCTCGAGAATCCCAAACTCTGGCGAGTCTATATGGAGTGAATGCAAGGTTCAGATATTGTGCATAGTGATTGAGGGGCGAGCATGCAACAAAGCAGCCTGTGTTTAGCGTATGAGGCGGTTAAAGCACTTAAAAGCCTGATGAGCAGTGTATGTGTGTGAATAAAATTGTAAACGTGTATCTCTTTGTGCACACCCCTGTGTGAGCATTACTTGACTCTAAGAATATACAGCTAAGTGTTTTCCCTTGCTGTGTACATTTCTAAAGTGACAGCAGAGTGGGAGAAGTCAACATATGCATGGCTGACTTCAACCACCAGCTCCATAATTACCGTGTCATTGTTGCCGCGGAAATGAGGCAATGAGCCCAGTTTACAATGACACGGCACCATCTCCTAAATGGGTTCCTTGACTGCTGAATCAGAGGATGCTTTCGCAAAATGGCCTCCCACACAACTCTGCTTCCCACTGAGACTTTTGCTTTTGATAGAATTCTTAGTGTTATGTTGTGTTTACAGGGTTGTCCTGATTTGAGATTAAAGGGGACCTAGTATGCTTCCCCTTATTTCCCAGAGTTCAAAATAATAAAGTAAACTTGTGTGAAAGTAATCCCTGAAAGCAAAAACTTCTGAATGCTCTTGTTTAAAACAGTTTTTTTCTACTTTCAAGACAAGCTGACATCTGCGTCAGGCACACTACTGCAAGTGCTTACATTACGTAGTCTGCACTGCTACATGTAGCTTCATGCTAACATCAGGAAAACGTGTAAGCTTGGTTTCCGAGGTTGTTCATTTCTCCCTGATTTTGGATTATATACCCGCACTTACAAAGTGCTTTACATGTCAGTAATTAAAACATAGAAGGCATGAAAACAACTTTTAAAAGAACTGAGAAAAACACTTTAATGTATAAAAACAGAGGAAATTTAAATGGCTCTCCAATCAAAGTATGTTTCTAGATGGGATTTAAAAGAGATCACTGACTCGGCCGATTTCCTGGGGCAGACTGTTCCAGAGCCTCGGGGCCCTGACAGCAAACGCTCTGTCCCCTTTAGTTTTCAGCTGGGCCTCTGGAACAGACAAAAGACCTCTGCCCCAGGACTTTTAAGTACATTCTGGCATGTACGGCACTAAGAGGTCAGAAATATGAGCACAATCTCACGATGAACTCGTCGAAGTCTGGCGCTTGGCCAGTGACTGGCAGTGTCAGAAACCAACGAAAAAAGGCATCCTTTAACATCAGCATGATACGCAGCTGATTGAAGTCATAGTTTAACAGCACCCGGTGGCATCAGGGTGAAACGCGGCAGGACAAGGAAGAAAGTTAAAGTGGCGTAAGCCCAAGTGGGGCAGGCGGGAGAGGTGGTGGATGGGTCCAACAAACACTGACTCTCACCCGAGCGAGTGGTGTTCACGTCCTGTAAGATTATAAAGCCATTCCCTGTTCTTTTTTGCTAAACCTAACCACGTGTTTTTGTTATTGAAGGAAAAAAAAAAACCTGGAAAGTCCATGACCAAAATGTCAGTATGTGACAAGGTCGGAGTGAGAATGTGTTGGAAACATATCAAGGAAAGAGACGGTAAAAAGCCTTAAAGGTAATCTGAAAAATATTTAAATCCATTCTAAAACATACTGGGAGCCAGTGAAGAGGCTAAAACTGGAGTGATGTGATCATGTCTCTTGGTTTTGGTTAAAACGTCTTGCAGCTGAATTCTTCTTTATAGACTGTCCTTTTTCGTGAGGGCCACTTAGAGACAGGTGCTAAAATGGAGCATTTCCGACGGAGGCTGTCTTCCAGCACAGACAGTATCAAGAAAATAAAGTGTTTTTTGAACGTCAAATGATGTAAACATGATCTAGTAGAAACCCAAAGTACAAGTATGAACCTGAAAATGAGCATAATAAATCCCCTTTAAAATTACCAGTTGTTTTCTCGTTTAAATGTAGGGTCTCTACCTTTGCTGACTATTGTTTTCACTGGATTAGTGTATGACATGAGTTTTTTTCCACTGGCGACCTTAGCAGAGTTTTCACCACTCTATCAAACCGTATCACTTCACTCAAAGCAATATGATACTGAGTATCATTATAATATAATTTCTACACTGATTTGGTCATATGCTCTCTGTCCTGCAGTTGTCATTAAGTTCCTCTCTTTGTCTCTCTCTCCTCAGACCTGAAGAAGTCATTTGAACAGGAACCCCTGGGAAAGGAAGTATCTCTGGAGCAGGAAGTGCTCTTACAATGTCGCCCTCCGGAGGGCATACCAGCTGCCGAGGTACGTGCAGCGTTGTTATTATTAACCTCCACCTGAGGTGAGTGTAAAACGAGACGTGAGATTAAGAGAGGACTTCTAGAACAGAGCGACTGAAGAGGCGGGATGCCAGCGTGATGACAACACAGGATGTAAAAAAGATGTAAAAGTATGAATCATCAAGTGGAAATAAGTCGGAAGTGCCACAGAATAGTCAATGGTTTCAGATGTGACACTTTTTGAAATTGCCTGGAACTGTGAATGACAGACAGCAGAAGTTTGACGGGTGCGTGCACTCTCTCACAGTCTGCAGTCAGTGGGTGATGGGTGTGTGGAATAGAAGTGTAGTCGAACCCTTTCAGCAGGGTTTGTTAAATAGCTTTTTGTGTAACTGGTGTTATGCGTAAAGCAGAAAATATCTCAAAACTAAAATAACTGTAATCACCTATTCCAACAGGGATAGTCCTAAATTTTAATTTAGTGTGTAACTGAGACAAACCATGGATTGGATTTAATCACAGCAGCAAAAATAGGATGATTTAACCTCAATTCAAGAAAGGGCCATGTTTAATAAATCACCAAATTAAAGGGCAGCATAAAGTGATTCATCTTGAAACATTTTTCCAACATGTTTTTAGAAATATAAAGCATTGTTTCACAATTTGCAAAAAACATGCGGGTTGAATTTCACAGGGGGGAAATCAGGGGAACAGCCTGAATCTTGTTTTGAGTGACAGTTGCTTGAAAGCTCTGCTGCAACGAGGTAACACTGATCCAAAAGTTTAAACTTAGACTTAAATGTCCCCAGAGAGCCAATTTGAGTTGCAAGAGTTGCATGAGGAAAACTCAGAGACTGCAGAGGTTTAGCCCACATTCTTCCACTCTCCTACTGTACCTGAGCTTTGCAGGAAATAATGAGGATAATTACTGAGAGTGGATCGTCTGCTTCTCTTCCAGATGACTGTAAAATACCGGCATGTTCCTTTTCATTAGCACATACATGCACTGTGTTGAAACCTGAAGTAAAGTGAATGTGCTTGCAGGAAAGAGGAGACCTAGTAAAATCACTACAACCTTATTTTGGGCATTTAAACAGATTACTGCCTCAATTAAGGACGCTCTGATAAGCAAGGCCGACTTTATGAGGTCAGAGGCTCCCAGCAATGCTAGTGATCCAAACAGATGTGGATACACAATAAATACACACGAATACAACCGTGGAGGGCGGGAAATCAATTATACTTGAGGTATTGTGGCTTGTTCCATGTGGGATGTTTAAAATGATTATAAAATGAACATCATATATAAACTTTAACATCATATTCTGTAGCCATGAGACTCACTTCACTCTCTCCTATGCATCACAAACATGAGACGTCACACAAACACTCCCCCGACCATCCACACCACTCTCTCCCTGGCAATGTGTGAGCAGGCGTGTGTTTTTGACTCAGCAGGGCTCCAGACCGCAGATATACATATATATAAATGTTATTCATATACAAACTGTAGAGCTGTTAGTTTGTTTCCCGCTCACAGTGAATAAATCCTCACACTGAACAGCACCTCAGTAACAGTTTAACTCTCTGCTAACTGTTAGCATCTGAGTGTTGACTGGAAGCTTCAACTTCACAGCAGAAACATCAACACTTCCAGCCTGAGACAAGAGTGTCAGAATAAAAGCGTCAGTGGTTTTATTTATTATAACAATAATTTATATACTTTATTGAACTATTGTTACAGTATTGTATTGAACTTTTTTATAACACTACTTTAACTACTTTATTTAACTTTATTGTAACTATTTAATTGAACGTTATTATAACAGTGCTTTATTTAACTTCATTATAACGCTACTTTAATCTTATTATATCAGTACTTTATTTAACTTTATTGGTAAATTACTTTATTTAACTTTACTGTAACACTTTAATCTTATTGTAACAGTGCTTTATATAACTTTATTATAACACTACTGTAATCTTATAACTACTTTATTTAACTTTATTGTAATACTACTTTAATCTTATTATAACAGTTTTTTTATTTAACTTTATTGTAACTATTTCATTGAACGTTATTATAACAGTACTTTATTTAACTTTATTGTAACACTTTAATCTTATTGTAACAGTACTTTATTTAACTTTATTTGAAAATTACTTTATTTAACTTTATTGTAACACTTTAATCTTATTGTATCAGTACTTTATTTAACTTTATTGGTAAATTACTTTATTTAACTTTATTGTAACACTTTAATCTTATTGTATCAGTACTTTATTTAACTTTATTGGTAAATTACTTTATTTAACTTTACTGTAACACTTTAATCTTATTGTAACAGTACTTTATTTAACTTTATTGGTAAATTACTTTATTTAACTTTATTGTAACACTTTAATCTTATTGTATCAGTACTTTATTTAACTTTATTGGTAAATTACTTTATTTAACTTTACTGTAACACTTTAATCTTATTGTAACAGTGCTTTATTTAACTTTATTGTAATA